>NC_089743.1:45891476-45896476 GCF_040412425.1 Macrobrachium rosenbergii
GGTTTCTTCCCAGACTATTTCAGGAAGATTCAGGTTTCTCCCCAGACTGTTTCAGTAAGACTCAGGTTTCTTCCAAGACTTTTTCAGGAAAACCCAGGTTTCTTCCTAGACTATTTCAGGAAGATTCAGGTTTCTTCCCAGACTATTTCAGGAAGACCCAGATCACTTCCCAGACAGTTTCAGAAAGACTTAGGTTTCTTACCAGACTATTTCAGGAAGACCCAGGTCACTTCCCAGACAGTTTCAGAAAGACTTAGGTTTCTTACCAGACTATTTCAGGAAGACCCAGGTCACTCCCCGGACAGTTTCAGAAAGAACTTAGGTTTCTCCCCAGACTGTTTCAGTAAGACTCAGGTTTCTTCAAGAAGGAAAACCCAGGTTTCTTCCTACTTGGAAGATTCAGGTTTCTTCCCAGACTATTTCAGGAAGACCCAGATCACTTCCCAGACAGTTTCAGAAAGACTTAGGTTTCTTAGCTGACTATTTCAGGAAGACCCAGGTCACTTCCCAGACAGTTTCAGAAAGACTTAGGTTTCTTACCAGACTATTTCAGGAAGACCCAGGTCACTCCCCGGACAGTTTCAGAAAGAACTTAGGTTTCTTACCAGACTGTTTCAGAAAGACTCAGGTTTCTTCCCAGACTACTTCAGGAAGACCCAGGTATCTTCCCAGACTATTTCATGAACACCCAGGTCTCTTCCCAGACTACTTCAGGAAGACCCAGGTATCTTCCCAGACTATTTCATGAACACCCAGGTCTCTTCCCAGACTATTTCAAGAAGACCCAGGTCTCTTCCCAGACTATTTCAGGAAGACCCAGGTCTCTTCCCAGACTATTTCAGAAACACCCAGGTCTCTTCCAAGACTATTTCAGGAAGACCCAGGTCTCTTCCCAGACAATTTCAGAAAGACTATTTCAGGAACACTCAACTTTCTTCCGAGACTATTTGAGGAAGACTCAAATTTCTTCCTAGACTATTTCAGGAGACTTAAATTTTCAGGTAGAATCAAATGTCTTCCCAGACTATTTCCGAAAGATTCAAATTTCTCCCCATGCCATTTCAGAAAGACTCAAATTTCATCCCTGGCTATTTCAGAGAGTTTCAAATTTCTTCCCAGACTATATCAGAAAGACTCAGTTTCCTGCCATACCATTCAGAAAGACTCAAATTTCTTGCCAGACTATTTCAGAGAGACTCGGTGTCTTCCCTGACAATTTAAGGAAGATTCCTTATTATTACTATTCAGAAGATAAACCCCAGTTCATATGGACCAAGCCTACAGGGGCCACTGACTTGAAATTCAAGCTCCCAAAAACTATGGTATCCATATGAAATCAGTTACAGAAGGTATTAAGAAATACAGGTCAATCATTAGAAAAGAAGAAAAAGATACTTTAATAAATTAGTTACTAAACAGATACAAACATAAACAAATTACTAAAATAGAATGCGGAGTGTTTTAGTGTAGTAGTGCATTGCATTTTGCATCTGCAAAAATTCGATTAGAGTTAGGGATAACTGGTTAGATAATCCATTTGAGTGGTTGAAAGGGGGTTTAATTTTACTTAGCAAAAGGACATGGAGAAATATTTTGACGGTAGACACAAGAATGAAAATCAATTTTCTAAGACTTAAGGAAACAATAGTATGTGAAAACCATGCAAGAAATCTGAGTCTTCCTGAGAAGGTCTACGACAGAAACTTAGTCTTCCTGTAATAGTCTGGGAAGACATTTGAGTCCTTCTGAAATACCGTGGGGAGAAATTTGAGTGTTCCTGGAATAGTCCGCGAAGAAAATTGAGCATCCCTGAAACTGTCTCGGAAGAAACCCCAGTCTTCCTGACATAGTCTCGGAAGAACCCCGAGTCTTTCTGAAATAGTCTCCGAAGAAACCTGAGTCTTCGTGAAATAGTCTTGGGAGAAAACTTGAATTTTTCTGAAATAGTCTGGGAAGAAACTTGAATCTTTCTGAAATAGTCTGGGAAGAAACTTGAGTCTTTCTGAAATAGTCTGGGGAGAAAAAGCAGAGTCTCCGTGAAATAGTCTGGGGAGAAACTTGAATCTTTCTGAAATAGTCTGGGAAGGAACTTGAGTCTTTCTGAAATATTCTGGGAAGAAACTTGAGTCTTTCTGAAATAGTCTGGGAAGAAACTTGAATCTTTCTGAAATAGTCAGGGAAGAAACTTGAGTCTTTCTGAAATAGTCTGGGATGAAAATTGAGTCTTTCTGAAATAGTCTCGTAAGAAACTTGAGTCTTTCTGAAATAGTATGGGAAGAAACTTGAGTCTTTCGGAAACTGTCTCAGAAAACCACTCGAGTCTTCGTGAAATAGTCTGGGAAGAAAATAGTCTCTCTCTGAAATAGCCTGCGAAGAAACTTGAGTCTTTCTGAAATTGTCTCGGAAGAAACCCGAGTCCTCGTGAAATAGTCTGGGAAGAAACCTGAGTCTTTCTGAAATAGTCTGGGAAGAAACCTGAGTCTCTCTGAAATAGTTTGGGAAGAAACTTGAGTCTTCCTGAGATAGTATGGGAAAAAACTTGAGTCTTTCTGAAATAGTCTCGGAAGAAACCTGAGTCTTCATGAAATAGTATGGGAAGAAACTTGATTCTTTCTAAAATAGTCTCGGAAGAAACTTTGGTCTTACTGAAACAGTCTGGGAAGAAAATTGAGTCTTTCTGAAATTGTCTCGGAAGAAACTTGAGTCTTTGTGAAATAGTCTGGGGAGAAAATTGAGTCTTTCTGGAATTGGCTCGGAAGAAACCCGAGTCTTTGAGAAATAGTCTGGGAAGAAAATTGAGTCCTTTTGAAATTGTCCCGGAAGAAAGGTGAGTCTTTGTGAAATAGTCTGGGAAGAAAACTTAGCCTTTCTGAAAAAGTCTGGGAAGAAACCTGAGTCTTTCTGAAATAGTCTGGGATGAAAATTGAACCTTTCTGAAAGTCTGTGAAGAAACTTGAGTCTTTCTGAAATAGTCTGGGAAGAAAATGGAGTCCTTCTGAAAAAGTCTGGGAAGAAACTTGAGGCTGTCTGAAATAGTCTGGGAAGAAATTTGAGTCTTCCTGAAATTGTCTGAGAAGTTGAGTCTTCCTGAAATAGACTGCGAAAGAAACCTGAGTCTTCCTGAAAATCTCTACGAAAGAAACTTATTCTTCTTGAAATAGTCTGGGAAGAAATTTAGGACATCCTAAAATAGTCTGGGAAGAAACCTGAGTATTCCTGAAATAGCATGAGAAAGACATTTGTCTTCCTCGTCTAATATATCAAAATATCATTCTTCAAGCGTTATAACAAACATCACACGCCCATTACAAAAATAAAATAAATAAACATATCAATAAATAAATAAATTAAAAAAGCTGCAACGGCTATAAATAATAGGAGCTTGAAAGTAAAAAGGAAAAATCCATTGAGCCTGACTTTCTCCAACGAAAAGTGGCAATTCAATATCAGAAGGATTAACGTTATCAATCTCTTCCAATTGGCTTACTGCTCTCTCTCTCTCTCTCTCTCTCTCTCTCTCTCTCTCTCTCTCTCTCTCTCTCTCTCTCGCTACTTACTCTCACAAAGGCCCAGCTCTTTCCAATCTTCTTCGCTTGTCACTTCAATTCTTTCCTTCACCCCTTCCCTCCACCCACCCACCCATCTTACTTCCCACAACTCTACCCTTTTTCCTTAAAACTTTCGTTTATTTTCTCTTTTTTTTATTTTCTGGCGTTCGATTTTCTCCCTTGCTTTCTTTACCTTTACAATTCCCTTCTAGCAAAACTGGAGATTATTTCTATTTTAACAGTTAATTGTGCTAAAGTAGAGGACGAAAACATGATGTGAAGGAAAATAATTTACGTCTGATAATTGAAATGAAACTGTAATCGTGCTACTAGTCAAGAGTCATATTATATATATATATATATATATATATATATATATATATATATATATATATATATATATATATATATATATATATTTCTATATATATATATAACTAGTCAATAATATATATATATGCATAATATATATATATATATATATATATATATATATATATATATATATATATATATATATAAATATATATATAAATATACTGAAAATTATCAATCAAGTCTTGTCACATACTTGAGTCGGACCTGACACAAGAATGACAACACCATGTAATACAGAGACGAGGAAAAACAAAAAAGGAAAAAAAATATCAGCATTTCTGGTTTTTCAAGTTCGGTTGTCTTCCTCTTGTCATTCGCACAAACCTTTCTTCAATACATGGAATTATTTCTTTGTATCTCTTGTTATTAAAAATTTTTGCCACTATTTCATTCTTATTACTAGTCGTAATAGGCTAAAACTATGTTCTCTCTTAACCTGGCAGCATTGATGACCTTCATATTTGCGACACCAGTACGTAACCGCAAATCCATCAATCTCTTCAAATGATTTTTCCTCATCCTCAATTCCTAATATTTTCCTATATATTCTTTTCTATTTTTCTATTTCTCTATTTATCTATTAATTTGTTAATTTAATTTTCTTTTTTAATTAGTGATCTCTTCTTTCATTATTTCTCTTTACCTTCTGTTACTTCTTTCTAATGAACACCATATTCTTTGGAAGCTGGCATTTCAAGTCAATGGCCCCCGGTGGGTTTGTTCCATATTATTATTATTATTATTATTATTATTATTATTATTATTATTATTATTATTATTATTATTATTATTATTATTCGGTAAATCCACTTCCTTCTCAGTAAATCATCTTATTTTAGTCTTCCACATGCAACCACATTTCCCCATCACTCACAAACCACGCCGTACCTTCAACGTCATTCTTAGTATGAAGACCTCACGCTAATTATAGACGGTTTATGAAATTTAGGCTGACAAGCCAAGCACTGGGGCATTTTCTGGCAGCCAACGCTTAAGACAGTGAAAAGAAGTTGAAGTGGTTGGACAGCAATTATTATTAGTTAGAAGATGAAACTTATTCATATAGAACAAGCC
>NC_089743.1:45901476-45953976 GCF_040412425.1 Macrobrachium rosenbergii
TATACCACAATCACATACAGCTTCATCAGTAATCAAGCAACAAATTTTAATATATACATATATATAAATATATATATATATATGTGTGTGTATATATATATACAGTATGTGTATATATACATATACATATATGTGTGTATGTATGTATGTATGTATGTATGTATGTATGTATGTATGTATGTATATATATATATATATATATATATATATATATATATATATATATATATATATATATATATATATATATATATAGGACCAAAGAGGTTAAATGCACCAAAACTATGTAAAGGGTATTTTCAACAGACACGAAGACCTATCAACGTCTGAAATATTCCGATCTTCATGGGTACTTTTTCCACTGAAAGCAATGAATGCGGAATGGGAAATAATGAAAACTCTCTCTTCCCGTATAGGATTCGAACCCACATGTGGATTAAGAGGTCACTGCGGCTTTTAAGAACACACGCTATATCTATCAAGAATACAACCTATAGTCTATTCATCAAGAAAACACCCTATATTCATCTATTCATCAATGTCAACAGTGATAAAATATAGGGCAGTTCTTAAAGAAGGTCAAACAAGCTATACGTACAAAAGAGAAAAGTACAAGCAAATAACACACACACACACACACACAAAGGCACGACTTGTAACTGTAGCCTCTGACAAGACGATTAAGTATTGGTCAAAGATTCTCAAATTAATTGCCAAAATAAGCCTTCAACGGGAGTTGATGTAAAGGCTGTGTCAGATTTAAACTATACGTCGTGGGATCTCATCTCCTGTACATTTCATTTTCTTAAAATTCTGGTACTAAATATAAAAGCACGCTGGGGTATTAAATATGTTTTTTATAAGTCTGATTTGCTTTAACATTCCCATATGGTTATATGTCGTGGAATCTTACCTCCTCTACATTTCATTTTCTTTAGTTCTGGTACAAAACATAAATGCAAATGAGTTTAATAAATATGATTTTTATAAGCTTTTACTATATCTTTTCCAAATGGTCACGCATAAAAATTATATACGTCGAATAGAAACAAAAAATCTGTTAAGTTCATTTTCAATAAAACCTCTTTCACGATTTCCACTTGTTCCTCAATCTTCCAACACCACTTATTAACAGATACTCCCTTCAATAAAACCAGATTAACCCTACCAAAATAACCTTTAAACACTTTTAAAACCTAACCCGATCCCTACCGTCCTCTTCGGTAGCAAACTGAGCATCAAGGCAAACAAACTAACACACTAAAAGATGAGTCACCAAGGCGAGGCATAATTGCCTGAACAAATGTCTCGCTTAAGTGGGAGCGAGAGAGGGACATCTGATATTCATACACATCGTCGTAAGGGCCCAGGGTTGGCCTGAGAACCATACACAAAAAATAATCACTTGGGTAGAAAAAGCAAATCCTGTTATTCCTTGGCCAAAAAAATAAAGCTAATCTTAATACTTCGTGGAATTAAAAACAAATCCTGTTATTCCTTAGCCGAAATAATAAAGCCGATCTTAATACTTCATAGAATTACGAGCAAATCCTGTTATTCCTTAGGCAAAAAATAAAGCTAATCTTAAAACTTCAAGGGATAAAAAGCAAATCCCGTTATTCCTTAGTCAAAATAATAAAGCTAATCTTAATAATTCATGGAACTAAAAGCAAATCCTGTTATTCTTAGCCAAAACAAAAAATAGTCTTAATATTCCATGTAAAATAATCAAAGCCTGACATTCCTTAGCAAAAAAAATAATAAAAAGCTAATCTTAATAATTCAATTACAAGGACTCCTGTTATTAAAAAAAATAAAGCAAATCTTAAAACTTCAAGGGATAAAAAGCAAATATTCTTAGTCAAAATAATAAAGCAAAAAATTCAGTCTAGTAATATTCCATGCAAAATAATCAAAGCCTGTTATTCCTTGCAAAAAAAAAAAATAATAATAATAAAGATGATCTTAATACTTCATGGAATAAAAAGCAAATCCTGTATTGCTTGGCTAAAAAAATAAAGTACTAATACTAGACGGAAAACATCAAATCCTGTTATTCTCTAGCCACAATAATAAAGCTAATCTTAATATTTATTGGAATTAAAAGCAAACCCTGTTATTCCTTAGCCAAAATAATAAAGCACGTCTAAATCCTGCATGGAGGACATCAACTCCTGTTATTCCTTAGCCAAAAAAATCAAGGAAGTCTTAATACTCCACGAAAAGTAATCAAATCCTGTTATTCCTTAGCCAAAAAAATAAAGCTAATCTTAATACTTCATGAAATAAACAGCAAATCCTGTTATTCCTTAGCAAAGAAAAAACAGCAAGTCATAATACTTCATGGTAAAAAATCAAATCTTGTTCCTTAGCCAAAAAATACAGCAAATCTTAATACTCCATGAAAAACATCATATCCCATTATTCCTTGGCAAACAAAAATCAAGTAAATCTTAGTACTTGAAGGAAATGTATCAAATCTTGTTATTCCATAGCCAAAAAACAAAGCAACCTTAATACTTCATGGAAAGTAATCAAATCTTGTTATTCCTTGACCAATAAAAAGCCTTAATACTCCATGGAAACAAATTAAATCCTGTTACTCCACAGCAAAAAAAATTCTATTACTCCAGGGAAAAAAAGTATACTGAATATCTTGTTACTCCATGACAAAAAAGCTGATCCTACAACTCCAAGAAAAAACCAAAGTTAGTACTCCAAGAAAAAAGCAAATCCTATTAACCCATAGCAAAAATATCCTATTACTCCAAGAAAAAAAAGTTATGTTAACCATTAAAAAACTCCTATTATTCCAAGGAAAACATGGAAATCCTTTTATTCCATAGCAATAAAAAAAAAAGCAAATCCTCATACTTATAACACGAGGGGAAAAAATAAATCCTGGTACTCGTAACAGGCGAAAAAAAAGAAATCCTGTTAATTCAAGGAATCGTTCTCAATGTTAAAATCAAGTTTCCTATCTAGATAGCTGCCAGACAGCTGTGTTAGCACAATGAATGCCAATCTAGATCACTGTAAAGAAATAAAAAAATAATAAATTAGCATAATTTAAATGTTACACACCACAGCAGTCACCAATTATGAACAGCCACATATTTAGAGAATTACTAAAATAATAAATTAGGCTGGAGAGAATCACTACACAAAAGGTCATTAAATAACATGCCAAAATTAGAAGACATAAAAGCAAAACTGCAATTAAAACATATAGGCTATGTAAATATAAAATAGAATGTAATAAAATCAAAATTAAAATATAAAACAAAAGAGAGAGAAAACAACACAGTCCATGTCTTTAAAGTGCCTCCACCCTCCCTCCCTCGGGGAAGGTTCTCTTGGCAGATTAGACAAAAAAAAAAAGGAGGATTGGCAGATCTCAAAGAGAGAGAGAGAGAGAGAGAGAGAGAGAGAGAGAGAGAGAGAGAGAGAGTACTTCTTCAGCCTCGCGCATTCTTTGGGAAGTTTTCATTACTCATGGCTTATCGATTACAGCCAGACTTCACATATAACGGACAAGGGAAAGGAAAGGAAGGGGATGCAGTGGTTACGGGGGAGGGAAGGAGGAAAGGAGGAAGGGGAATTTAAGAAGGGGGAAGGGATGGGAGGGAGGGGGAGAATTGGGAGGGTGGAAAGCGCTGCAGAAAGACGAAGGGCGTCTAGACAGCGTCTCATGAATAAAACTAAAAAGCAGAATCCTGCGGCTGCATGAGGCGGTCTGATCCGAGAGTGGACTTAGAGTGTGAGTCGGTTATGTGGACTTGTTTGTGTGGTTTGGTTATATGGACTTGTTTGTGTGATTCGCTTATGTGGACTTGCTGTGTGATTCGGTCATGTGGATTTGTTTGTGTGGACTTGAGGTTTGTGTGATTCAGTTATGTGGACTTGTTTGTGTGATTCGGTTAAGTGGATTGTTTGTGTGATTTGGTTATATGAACTTAGTTTGTGAGTCAGTTACGTAGACTTGTGTGATTCAGTTATATGGATTTCGTTTGTGAGTCGGTTATATGGACTTGTTTGTGTGATTCGGTTAAGTGGGACTTGTTTGTGTGATTCTTGTTTGTGTGATTCGGTTATGTGGACTTGTTTGTGTTATTTGGTTATGTGGGCTTGTTTGTTGATTCGGTTACGTGTTGGTTATATGGACTTGTTTGTTTGATTTGGTTGTGTAGACTTGTTTGTGTGATTTGATTATGTGGACTTGTCTGTGTGATTCAGTTATGTGGACTTATTTGTGTGATTCAGTTAGATGGACTTGTTTGTGTGATTTGATTATGTGGACTTGTTTGTGTGATTAGGTTGCATGGAATTAGTTTGTGATTTGGTTATAAGGACTTGTTTGTGAGATTCAGTTATGTGGACTTGTTTGCATGGTTTGGTTATGTGGATTTGTTTGTGTGATTCAGTTATAAAGACTTGTTTGTGTGATTCGGCTATGTGGACTTGCTTGTGGGATTTGGTTATATGGAACTGTTTGTGGGATTCGGTTATGTGGACTTGTATGATTCGGTCATGTGGACTCGTTTTGTGTGATTCGATTATATGGGCTTATTTGCGTGACTCGGTTACATGGACTTCTGTGATTCGGTCATATGGACTTGTTTTTGTGATTCAGTTAAGTGGGACTTGTTTGTGAGATTCGGTTATATCGACTTGTTTCTATGATTTTGTCGTATGGACTTGTTTGTGTGACTCAGTTATATGGACTTGTTTGTGTGATTCGGTTATATGGACTTTTTGTGTGATTCGGTTATATGAACTTGTTTGTGTGACTTGGTTATATGGACTTGTTTGTGTGATTCGGTCGTATGGAACAGCAACAAATGAGAGCAACAAAATAGAAAATGAATGAAATAATTAGAACATTATGCCAATGCATGATCTGTTCTGATTATGGTATGAATGACATTTAGGCTACAGTAAGAGTAACAAACAAAAATATTAATACAAACATTTCAAATTTCAGCTAAAACACTAATGTAGTCGATAACACACTTTCTAAGTTCCAGACTCGATGCCAGAGAACATTAAATTAATCAATTAATCAATCTAAATTCCCGATCGTCAATGATGACCATTACTTTTAAAAACTATCCCTAAAAGATATTTGAAAGTTGATTACTTCTTCCGCCAAAAGTATTCATGCTTTTTAATACAACAGACACAGGACGCGCTCTTAGAAGGAAATTCTGAAGGAGGCTCCCGACTCAAAAACAGGAAATGCCACATTTTATTTTCTTCAGAATGTCCTAAAGTTCCGTTATCGTCCGTGGTCATGATAAGGCTTTTTAAGTCTAAATTACAACTAGTAAAATAAACCTTCCGTTCACAAAAGCTACAACTATTAAAATAAACCTTCCGTTCACAAAAGCAAGATTCACGCATGATCTCATGACGCTTCCGACAGTGACAAATATATTTCATCTTCATCAGCGGTCGCGTAATCTGCTTCAGTGACGTACCACTCTTGTGAGTTGCATAACCGCAACATTTGCAGGATATCTCAGGATGCATCCTCACTACAGTAAAACGTGTCATAAACACGAGTCGGCAACTCACCGCTCGTCGACAACTTATCGCGCACACAGCGCAAACACGTTGGATACGAATCCACGACTCACTGGTAGTCCTAACCAGCGCTTCATGCTATTATTCAGCACTTGATAAAATTTCGTTCTCCACTTACGGTCGTCGACTTGTTGCCAACGTGTTTGTGATACGTATGAGATAAGTTACCGTCTTTTTTTTTTTTTGACTAGTTTTACTGCAGGGTGTATGAACCCTTCGGCATAAAGTTTCGTCCTACTCCTCAACAAATAATATAAATAAGTATAAATATTACACAAGCGCACAAAACATTCTGCAAGGAGGAACAAACTTACAGGGATTTTACATAATAACCTTTAGCAACCCGGGCAATACAGCTGTAACGCTAACGCAGCACTTTCCTTTTTTCAAAAGTTTGAAAGTTTTGATGCAGGAGATTGAAACAAAACCAAACAAACCATATATTAAAAATGGTAGTAATATTATACTTATCCACTTCCCAAATTTTTCTCAGCCGAAAAAAGCTATAATAAAATGTTTTGCAACAAAATTATAGCAGAGATGCAGAACCATTTCAAAATTTATTGACGGCGAATTCTACCCGGCTACAATTTATTCCTAATCCTTGACAACATAACAAGGCAATGCACTCCTAATCTTGGCCTTCAGAATCTCTATTCTTATGAATGAACCTTCTACGTGAACTGTAATTTTTGGGGGGGCCTGTAGATCTACGAAAATACAGACATTTATCTGTATCTCTTGTTGGATCTTTCCTCTCAGGGTTTCAACCCGGTATGTATCCACCTTTGTGACGTGTTTAGTACAAGCCCGTTGGGGATGACCGTCAAAACATAAACAAAAGACTGTAAATATAACAAAGATAATGACCCCAAAGAAATATTAGTCCTAGATAACGACCCCCCAAACTTTGCTGAGGGTCTCTATCTAGGAAAGATCCCTTTTGTTCCAAACTTACTGCATATCACTTCTAAATGCTAAACGTTAACTAGAGGACAAGTTATTCGTAAGTCATAAGGTGAAATAAATTCCTGACCTTCAAATACAGACCAATCAATTTTACTACATAAGCTACACAGAAGGTGACTTTTTTTTCCTTCGTTCCAACCAAAATACAAATTATTCCTAATCCTTGGCTTAAATATCATATAATTTCCTCTTAATTCTCGACCTAAGACAGCAAAGAATATATTTCTAGTACTTTACCATTTTACTACATAACCTACAGTACAAAGACGGTGACTTTTTTCCCCCTTGTTCCAACCAAAATATTCCTAATCCCTAATTCTGTAATCCTTAATTCTGGACCTCAGACAACAGAAAATTTATTTCTGATACGCAACTAGACTCTCACAGGAAATATAATTTATTCTTTATACTCAAGTTTAGAACACAGCATGATTTACGCTAAATCTTCAACCTTTAGAGATGATATAACTTACTTTTAATCACTGGTTGTACTGAACATAAATTCATTAAATTTATCCTACAACGTAATTTTAATTCTCAATCTTATTCTTAATCTCCGGCTTTGATAAAAACTAAATTCTTCCTACAATGGATATTTAATTCTCAACCTTAATCTTAACCTCTGGCTTTAATATAAAATAAATTCTTCTTACAATGGAATTTTAATTCTCAACCTTAGAAGAATCTTAATCACATGCTTTGATAAACAAATAAATTCTTCCTACAACGTAATTTAAATTCTAAACCTTATTCTTACTCACTGGCTTTAATAAACAAATAAATTCTTCCTACAATGGAATTTTACTCAACCTTAATCTTAATCACACGCTTTAATAAACAAATAAGTTCTTCCTACCACGTAATTTTAGTTCTCAACATTATTATTCTTAATCTCTGGCTTTAATAAACAAACAAATTCTTCCTACAAAGTAATTTTAGATCTCAACCTCCTTCTTAATCACTGGTTTTAATAGACAAATAAATTCACCCTACAATAGGATTTTAATTCTCTACTACCTTCATATCAACTACAATATACACTTAATTTATAGGACTTCAAAAAAGACGGTTTAAAACTGACCACAGAGATTTCAACAAACAACAAACACAAACTAAAATTTCGGATATATCGAAACAAATATTCAATGTCAAGTCCTCCACATGTGTTAAAAACCTGAGCTCTGGCTTTACACCGAAAGATCCCGAAAAAAAAACTATTGGAACTTCACGATAAACCCAGAATACAACACGATATACGAAACAGTTACTTGGATCTCAGGCGATTCCCAAGTCTCAAAATGCTTCGACAGTATAATTTGTCTTTTATTTACTCACAGTTTGTCTTTTATTTATTTATTCTCTTTTCTCCCCAACTGAAAGAAACATTCGATCCTTTGCTCGACAGGCAAAGTCAAATCGACCAAGTGGGGGTTGTTTTATATGAGATTTTATGAGATTTAGGCTATCAAGACGAGCACTGGTGCACTTTCGGCCTTTCAGCGCTGGGACTATGAGGTCATTCAGCGTAGAAAAGGAAATTTAGAGTAAAAAGATTTGAAAGGAGTAACAGGATGAAAACCTTAAAGTTGTACTGTGAATCAGTTGTTAGGAGAGGATGGAAAGTAACATGAAAGAAAAGAGAATATGAAAGGAGGTACAGTAAAAGGACTAAAAGGGGCTGCAGCTAGGGGCCGAAGGGACGCTGCAAAGAGCCTAATACCTCATGAGGTGCACTGACGGCACTACCCCACTCCGGGGGAGAGGAGTTGGAGTGGCTGGACAGCTAGATAAAGAGATCCATGTAATAAAGGAAGTGAAGCATAAGGATCTAAAGGTGGAATTGGGAGAGAAGCCGACAGTTGCTCTAAAAAGTAATCATTCGAGATGTTGGACAGAAAGATTGAAGAAACGAACCAGGGATATGGGTGCAGCTAGAAGCCGAAGGAACACTGAAAACACCCGCCTTTAGTAATGCCTACAGTGCACCACGTGAAGTGCAATGTCAGCACTATCACCTTAAGGGGACCCAAGTAGCATGACTGTATCAGTTAGTTTATTTAGAATTTCACAAATTTTAGAAGTCATCGTCCCATTACAAGTTACAAACACTAATTCCTCAAAATCGAATACTGTCAGTTGTTCTGGAGAGAGAGAGAGAGAGAGAGAGAGATGTAAGCAGTAGGGGGCCAGATCCTAAGACCCAAATTCTAACACAGCTTGTGATTCAGTTGCTAAATTCAGTTTCTAAACTACGTTGTGCATATCACCAGTATTTCCTGCAATCAAATCGATAAACCAAAAAGAAACATGAAATAACTAGGAAGATAATTAAACAAAGGCGGACGTAATTGAAGTGATACAGTATGAAGAGTGCAGAACGAAACTGACCTGGACAAAAGGAAACAATCCTTTCAGGAATTAAAGCCAAGTCCAAAAATATCTTTTGACATTAAACCCCAAAGGATTCGGGAAATCGGTCTATTGCTTCTGAATTAGTAGAACACAACTTGCGAGGCTTCCCTTAATAAATATCATACACCTTTTCCTCATGTCAATCATTGGTAATTTAGCTATTTTCATCGTGAAAATACTTGACCAGAAATAAATGAAATAAATAAATTAACGATTTCTCTTTCTTTTTTTACAGAGACGAGATCTTATTGACAGTGTTATTGTCAGTAGTAATGTATACCTCTTTAGGAATTAAATCATCTGCAATTATGATTTTTAAAAATACAGATTTCCGAACCTTTTGATGCATGTGAGCTGAAGAGTGTCTCGCAACAGACACTTCATATTTGTGTGTGTGTGTGTGTGTGTGTGTGTGTGTGTGTGTGTGTGTGTGTGTGTGTGTGTGTGTGTGTGTGTGTGTGTGTGTGTATCCGAAAACGCCGATATCACAGGATAATGATGCAATCGGACCACTTCTGCTTGGGTCCCTAACCTGCAAATTCAAACATAAATTATGTGAAGACGAGAGGAAAGCTTAAAGTAAATTTGCCGCTTTATGAAAATCAAATACTTAAAAGTTCCAGGTCATATTATAATGTACCACTTAATTCAGTTGAAACAGGGTGAGGCTGGAGAGAGAGAGAGAGAGAGAGAGAGAGAGAGAGAGAGAGAGAGAGAGAGAGAGAGAGACTGGAGTGTACCAGAAGAAAAAAGTAGAAAGATAGATAAGGGGTATAAAATATTAACGGAAACGATACTGGATATTAAGATACCGATAAAAAATAAATAAAAAAAAATTGAAGAGAACAAGTGAAAAAGAGACAGAAAATAGCATGACTTTGAGATTCTCAAGAGAAGGTTTTCCGCTACGAAGACGGAAAAAAAAAGAATTCTGAAAGTCCCGTGAGACAGCCACAGATAAAAAGTAGAATACCCGACTCTCAACTTTCATCCTGCTAACGGAAGTTCGTCAGAGCTCGAGGAATTCTTAAATTGTTCAACTTCTAGATAAAATTTCCGCTTTCTTCCATTCCACAACTTTTAAAGAGAGATTATTCTAAACATTAAATTTCCTTGACTTCGAGAATATTGATTGTAATGTTTCGGAACTAGTGTATAAATTAAGCATCTGATTCGAAACCGGCACTTTTCACTTCATGTCCATCCATGATTTACTTGCATGATGTTCATTTTTGGATGCTTAGGAATTTTCGATCTAATCTTTCAGTCATGTCATGTGTATATATATATATATATATATATATATATATATATATATATATATATATATATATATATATATATATATATATATATATATATATATATATATATATATATATATAATGCAAATAATGTATATGTAATATAACTATATATATGTATATATAAATATATACATATATGTATATACAGTATATATACATATATATATGCACACATATATACGCATAAGTCCTTTCCTTACATGATGAAATTATTTAGGCTGAAAATACCAAACCAGCTTAAAATGAGCACCTTGCAAAGATCATAATGGATGGGTTATAAAGGGAAAACAGCAGGTTTCGAGTAAGATCCTCAAAATTATACAACAATCTTGACGTATTACAATCAATTTTCTTGAATTTAAGTATAGTTAAGGGTAAGAATAACTTCTTTTTAACAAGCTGTAGAACAAAAGAAAGCAAAACTGAACCAGAGACTATAAAATTCTTCGAGCACTGACGAACTTCCGTAATCAGGAAGAAAGTTAAAAGTGTCGACATTCCCAAGGAACGATGGAAATCAGGAATTGTGGGAATTGTTTTTTTATCTCTACGTATCACGAGCCTTTCCCAACTCGTGGGATTCCAGCTTGGTCTTCCCTCAAATGATTGGATTAAAAAGGGTCTGTTTAAATAAAATAAATAAATAAATAAATAAATAAATAAATAAATAAATACATATATATATATATATATATATATATATATATATATATATATATATATATATATATATATATATATATTTCTGACTCACATCAGGAGCGAACCCAGGTCTTTCAATTGAAAGGCAAGGGAGCTGCCCACTAGGCCATACAAGTCATAAAAGAAGTTGGAACCTGAGCGCCACTGCAACAAGGAATTACCTGGGCAAGCTAACTGCTTGCATACCAGTGGGCAGCGCCCCTGCCTTTCAATTGAAAGACCTGGGTTTGACCCTGATGTGAGTCAAATTTATTTCAGTTCCACACGTGATTGTGTGTTGATTATTTCTATCTTATTCACTCAAAAGGGATAATTCGAATGAAATGCTATCAACTGGGTCATTGCTGAGTCGAGAAGTTGGGGAAACACGCTGGTAAGCAAGCAGTTAGCTTGGCCAGGTAATTCCTTGGGTGCAGTGGCGCTCAGGTTCCAACCTCTTTTATGACTTGTATGGCTTAGTGGGCAGTGCCCTTGCCTTTCAATTGAAAGACCTGGGTTCGATCCTGATGTGAGTTAAAATTTATTTCTGTTCTACACGTGATTGGGTGTTGATTATTTCTATATATACATATATATATATATATATATATATATATATATATATATATATATATATATATATATATATATATATATACATATACACGTTTGCATGTAATGTGAGTTTGTCTGTTGGTCCTAAAAGACAGCATTCAGCAAATCTGGCATACCTGTACCCACATAAAAGAGAGTACAGTATATGCGGCTATCACAAACAAAAAGTACCCGGAAAGCTCCTCTGTATTATTTTCCCTTTATTTCAATCCTTTTCATCTGAGAACATTTTACCAACTTTATTGAAATGCCTATAAATTTCCATTTCACCTTACTTCTTCCCCCTTTTACCGCATTGCTTTTCCTTTTACCTCACATATTTCCCTTTTACCTCCTTGCCTCTCTAGTACCTCATATTTACCAAGACAAACTTCATATTACAACGAACCCCTTGAGAGGTATTGTACAACTGCCCAAGATTCTGGACGCATGGAAACTCCCCCCCTCATAACCAGAATGAACAATCCCCAAATCCTCTCACGCTTGACAATCTCCAAATCCCCTCATTGTCAACCCTCCAATCAATAAGATTGGCACGATTAATCCTTTGACATGACCAATCCTGATGAGGTTGGGGATCTCCATTCGCCGCAATTAATTACCCCGCCAAGGAATCCGTCCGAATATATCCTTCCCAGATTTCTCGGAATGCTGAGGTCATGACCTTGCAGAGCACTTTCGTTTTATTTTAGTTTTCTGAAAAGAAAACTGTTGAGATGGCTTTGCCTGTCTGTCCGCACTTTTCTCTGTCCGCTCTCAAATCTTAAAAATTACTGAGGCTAGAGAGCAGCAAATTGGTATGTTGATCATCCACCCTCCAATCATCAAACATACCAAATTGCAGCCCTCTAGCCTCAGTAGTTTGTATTATTTAAGGTTAAAGTAAGCCACAATCGTGCGTCTGGCAACGATATAGGCCAGGTCACCACCGGCCCGTGGTTAAAGTTTCATGGGCCATGGCTCATACAGCGTTATACCGAGACAACCGAAAGCTAGATCTATTTTCGGTGGCCTTGATTATACGATGTACAGAAAACTCTATTGCAACCGAAGAAACTTCGGCGCATGTTTTACTTGTTTGCTTTCGTAGAGATTGAGTGAGTTTAGTACAGATGATGACACGATGACCGAACGTTAAACAAAATGTTAAATGAATCGTAAATATGAATAAAGATAGAATCTAACATCCTCAAGCACCGTTTTTGAAGAGCCAAAAATCATAATCCAAGAGTTATACTTATAAAAACCTCCAGTTAAAATGAACAGTAACAGAATGCTACCTGAACTGTCAATACGAATAAAGATGAAATCTGATATCTTTATGCACCAATAGTTCCAAGAATAGATTCATTAATACGTTTGCAGAGAAGCCAAAGATAAAAAAGCAGAATGAAACTAAAATCTCTATTAACCTTGCATTTATGAAACTTAGTGCTGGATACTGTACCATCAACCACAACAAAATACTAAGGGATTATGGCAAAAGCTAGTCGTGAAAACTTGAGAAGGAAGACAAGAGGAAGACAAAAGGAAGAAATATGGCAGAAATGAGGGAGAAGTGAATGCAAAGGTCACGTGACATCTAGGCAGGGCTGCTAAAAGAACGTCTATTATGACAGCATGGTTTGGTTATCTAAACTCAAAATATAAAAAAAAAAAAAAAAAAAAAAAAAAATCAAGTAAAAAATGCACCGAAGTTTTTTTCGGCGCGAATCGAGTTTTCTGTACATCGCATAATCAAGGCCGCCGAAAATAGATCTATCTTTCGGTGGTCTCGGTGTAATTTTGTATGAGCCGCGGCCCATGAAACTTTAACCACGGCCCGGTGGTGGCCTAGTCTATATCGTTGCCAGACGCACGATCATGGCTAATTTAACCTTAAATGAAATAAAAACTACTGAGGCTAGAGGGCTGCAATTTGGTATGTTTGATGGTTGGAGGGTGGATGATCAGCATAGCAATTTGCAGCTCTCTA
Source organism: Macrobrachium rosenbergii (assembly GCF_040412425.1). Taxonomy (NCBI): domain Eukaryota; kingdom Metazoa; phylum Arthropoda; class Malacostraca; order Decapoda; family Palaemonidae; genus Macrobrachium; species Macrobrachium rosenbergii. The sequence goes on from NC_089743.1 coordinate 45,915,022, forward strand.
GCCTCGGTAGTTTTTAAGATCTGAGGGCGGACAGGAAAAGTGCGGACGGGCAGACAAAGCCGGCACAACAGTTTTCTTTTACAGAAAACTAAAAAGCATATTTTGACCAAACGACCCAATATACTTGGAACGGGCTATCATACCAGTATATTGTTATTGTCGATAAATATCGCCCAGGAAGGCAATGAAATTAAAAAGGAAATTTACTTCACAGGCTTCCAACTATATACCATTTATATCATTGATACCAATCATAAAAGGTTACGATGACAGATTCAGAGAAAAAGATAAAAGCATTGTTCTGTTAATGGCAAATTCTATACATGCACTGAAATTACAGTTATGATGGATTTGAATTGGTCACATTGAATATGAATAATACGAATTACCTGCGTTTAGGAGAGAGAGAGAGAGAGAGAGAGAGAGAGAGAGAGAGAGAGAGAGAGAGAGAGAGAGAGATGGGTAACAAAAGTGACATGACTTACCCAGGTTGACTTCTAAAATCCATGTAAAGTTCTTCGTTCATTTTCATAGCTACCAAAACATACCTGTAATGAGAAACATCAAAATATACTGACTGCGGTGATGATCATGATAATAATATTCTGTCATAATAATAATAAACAAGTACAAAGTGCGCCGAAGTTTTCTGTACAGCGTATAATGCTGTATGAAACTCTCAGCCACGGCCTATGAAACTCTCAACAGCGGCCCATGAAACTTTCACCCACGGCCCGGTAGTGGCCTGTGTTGTTGGTACCTATAGTGGTGCCAGAAGCACAATTCATGGCTAACTTTAACTTAAATAAAATAAAACTACTGTGGCTAAAGGGCTGCAACTAGTTACGTTTGATGATTGGAGGGTGAATGATCAACATACCAATTTGCAGCCCTCTAGCCTCAGTAGTTTTTAAGATCTGAGGGCGGACAGAAAAAGTGCGGACGGACAGACAAATAACCATCTCAACAATTTTCTTTTACAGAACACTAAAAATATAACAAAGAAGAATTAGAAATTAGATGCGGAGTCGAATTTCCGTAATGACAACATTCACGGGTCAACTTTCTCTGTAGACAAACCACTGTTACTTCCTCTGTACATCCCCTGAACTTCCTCTGTACATCCCCTGTACTTCCTCTGTACATTATGCAGATATCAGCATGAACGAATATACGCACCAGGGTAAATTATGAGGCACAGATAAAAAATTAACATAATTAAAGGACAATCAGGGTGATCTGACATGGTTTGGTCATGTTGAAAGAACGGGGAACGAAAAGTAAGTAAAAACAGCATATAATTCTGAAGAAGAGGAAGACACTGAAAGAGCTGGATTGATGTTTTGAAAGAGGTAACAGAAAATACAGTGCTGGATGTCCCAACGGTTTCAGAAAGTTCTACGTGCTGCTGAGCGTTCTGTGAAAGCGTTTAAAATAGTTAATACTGTGGAAGTATTCAAGCCGAGATGAACTTTGAAACAAGTTATGCTAAAAGAAAATAAGACTTCATATTGCTATCACTGCAGAGACCGAAAATTAATAACTGGAATATTTTCTGAAAAACAAGCCTTTTGTGATCACGAAAAAACTTAACAAAATATATATGAACAATGTCATCACTTCAGCATAAAGACTTAAAGAATACGGTATTTATTCTTCATGCTGAATAAAGAATAAAATGAACAGTTAGTCATTTTCTCATCATTCTTTGTAAATAGACACTAAATATCGGACTAGTGAGATCGAGAAACGTGACGTCACACAATTTTCTTTTTCATTCATGCTTAATCATTCTTTCCCTGACAATGGAATGGTTGACTGCATCTGGCAGATATATAATATATATTTATATATATACATATAATATATATATATATATATATATATATATATATATATATATATATATATATATATATATATATATATATATATATAATATACACAATATATATACATATATATATACATATATATATATTTATATAAACATATATATTACATATATACATATATACATATATATATATATATATATATATATATATATATATATATAAAATATATGTATACATAAATATATATATACATATATATAATATACATATATATATATATAATGTATGTGTATATATATAAATATATACATATAATAATAATACATAACTATATATATTTATATATATTTTTGTTCACCACTATGATGTTTCTCTTGATCCAGCGGTTCCCGAAAAAACTCATCAACATTCACATATTAGTTCAACCTTTATCTAATTATCAATCGGCGGTAACACTTAATCTCATTTTGTAAACCAGATTAGCCTACATGTGAAATACTTAACAAAGGAAACAACTAATAAACGATACAAAAATAAAAATCAGAGAATAGGAGCCAAGCCTGAACAAGAAAGATAATGATATATATCATTACCCCTCAGAAACGCGTAATGCACGAGAGTACATGATATAATAACTCAAGCAGCGCGCATGCGCGCGCACAAAACCTACCATACACCCAATGCTTACGGAAACGTTTTATTGAACGAGGAGATGAGGCAGAAAGATGAAAAAATATATGTCTCCTCCAGTCTTTATCTCCTGGAAGGAGTAAATAAACTGGAACGGCCCCTTAGCCAAATCCACCGCTTGACCTTTGGGCTCTCTCTCTCTCTCTCTCTCTCTCTCTCTCTGCAAATCTATCTAGTCTGTTCTACGACGTCGCTTCTGTTTCCTCCCTCAGTCTCGTCAGGCTTTTGGCTTCCATCTCTCTCTCTCTCTCTCTCTCTCTCTCTCTCTCTCTCTCTCTCTCTCTCTCTCTCTCTCTGTCTTGCAGATCTACTTCGTCTGTTCCACAACGTCGCATCTCTTTTTCCTTCAGTCTTAACAAACTTCTCTCTCTCTCTCTCTCTCTCTCTCTCTCTCTCTCTCTCTCTCTCTCTCTCTCTCTCTTGCAAATCTATCTAGCCTGTTCCACGACGTCGCCTCTGTTTCGTCCCTCAGTCTTATCAGCCTCCGCGTTTATAACTTTCCAACATGCAGTTTTATATTTTTTGTACGCCCATGCAGGGCAGAGGGAGCTGCACCGTTTGTCAAAATTAATTTTAGCTTTCAGATTTCCATTTCCTGAATTCAGGAAACAAATTTTTTTGTTCATTTACCCATTTTTCTGCAATATTTATCAGTAGTTGTAATACATATTGTTTCCATAATGATTTAATCTTAAAACAAGCCAAATAATAATTGCAAAATTATTTTTCTTATAGAATAATTGTGAGACATTTTTCTATGGCTGAGTAAAATATTAACATAAACAAATAAATATATTGTGAAATACAGTCCAATAAAGCCAACATTCAAAACCGTTCAGTTTAGCTAAACAAATAATGTTACGGACATTTTTGGAGTGGCTCACCCTAGTAACATTTCCTCGTCGAGGTCATCCATTTTTCAATGAAATTATCAATGCACACATTTTGACATGTCTGTTGTGCTTCTCTCTCTCTCTCTCTCTCTCTGCCACATGCCAGCTGCCACAACAGTCGAATAACAATAAGGTACATAATCCACTGCCTGGTTCACCGACCACGCAACGAAACAATACGAAACCACACACACGCTCACACACACACGCACACACACACACAGAGAGAGAGAGAGAGAGAGAGAGAGAGAGAGAGAGAGAGAGAGAAAATAAAGTGTCACCATTTTACCAAATACCAGACTTTCTCACTCCCCAGTTCTATGGAAAAGTGTCTGTCTAGTACAATAACCTGGTACATAGGCCCAGGTGACAAAATGACACTCCACAAGGTATGCCCTACGGATAACAAAATACCAAGAGGCCCAACACTGTTTAAGATATAAAAGTGTATTACAAAGATCGAGTGCCCGGAGGAACAACACTGGTTATCTCAACAAAAAAAGGATATAAATAACAGAAATAAAACTATTGCACAACACGCACCTGATAAATATAAATAACACTAAATAGAAAATTCTGTAATTAACAGTTTAATTACAAGTAAGAAGTCAAGAAAAGTAAAAGACTGGCACTTTAAATGACAATAAAACTTATAACTAATGATATGAATTTCAAGCGTACAGAAACATACAGTATAGTTATATACGCAAGGATGCTACTACAGTTACTACCAATACAACTTCCATGGCTCCGTCGAGCAATACTGCCCACGGTGTGCTTACAAATATTGCAATCTATCACGCCTCCCTTCATCGTATTTCCTCCACAACCACCTCACTTCAACGAAAACCACAACCCTCTCTGCCCTTCAGTCTCCAAAAGCCTCAGATCCTGGGCACTTCCGCCCCAATCATTTATTTGGCATTGATTGAGATCAAGCAAAGCAAAAAGCGCCTCCCGCTGTCCCATTTATCTTGACGCCTTTACTATATCACCCGGAAGCCCTTACACAGCTCCCATCACCCAAGATGAAAAAAAGGAGAGGAAATACCCTCGCCCTTCAAGGGGATTCCGCCCCCCACGGCCTCAGATTAAGCCTCCGTGACGTGCACGAGAAGCCAACGGCTTGCTAACAACGCCAGTGACGTCATAACCTTGGTTTATTGCTGATGTGCGTGGATTTACGATAGGCGTTGGCCTTTGCTCGTCCGGCGTTGGTGCTTTGCGTTTGCACTTACGTTCTGGCTAATGGTGTGTGTGTGCCTTTTCCCTTTAACTCTTTCTGTCTGTAGCCTGTCTCACAGAGCTTTTCTTATTTTCGGTCCTCTACTGTTTGCAAGCCTCATTATCTCGTAAGATATGTTTACACACAAATATGATTGCTTTACGTACGTCGTGTGTTCATGTATGCGCAGCATATACATACAGTAAACTATATATACAATTATTCATATGTGTGTATATATACATACATGCATATATATATATATATATATATATATATATATATATATATATATATATATATATATATATATATATATATATATATATATATGTACAGTATATATATATATATATATATATATATATATATATATATATATATATATATATATATATATATATATATATATATATACGTGTGTGTGTGTGTGTGTGTGTGTGTGTGTGTTTTCTACTTTAGCTCAGTAATCGTGGGTGTACAGCCAGTGCAGAAACTCTTCCACAGCATCAGCCGTTTCATGCACCTACAAAGCATGCTCATTAGCAATGCATCGAAACACCCCACAAACACAGAGCTATAAACTTCTTTATTACACGCACTTTCGAGCTTCTAATTATATCTCTTTAACGTCTTCTAATCCAGCACATTCTACGTCTGCCTCTTTTCCTCTTAGTACTTCCGAATAACACACTTTTCACACCAGCCTATCGCTCTCCTTTCGCTTCAAATGACCAGATCTTCCCAATAACCATTTGCCACTTCTACTCATCTCCATATTTCTTATTGTTTAGTTTTTCTTACCCTATATACAGTATACTAAAAACATCTCAACGACTTTAACAATTTCTCTTACATTAGCAATCAACAACCACACTTCACTTCTATAAAGAGATTTGGTTCAACAATCACTTCAACAATCCCACCCTGATCTCCATAAACATTCCAAGTCACTTCTCATCTTTTACACACTTACCCCGATGTGAGTCAGAAATTTATTTCTATTGAACATGTTCCCATGTGTTCATTTCCATCACATCTCACGGTGAAGGGGTAAGTCGAATAAAATGTTGGCCATTCACTTACTGCTGAATCGGGAAGTTGGGTCAAATTTGCTGGGAAAAACCTCAGGTAAGTAGTACTTAGGTTCCAATTTCTTTTACGATTTGTTCGGATGAACTGGTAACGCCCTGGATTCTCACTTGAATGACTGGACTTCAGACCCGATGCGAGTCAGGAAAAAACAAACAGGAGGAAGTGCTCGAAATATAAGGTTGCAACTTTCGGATAGTGTTTAATGGGCCTTTTATCTTCATATATATATATATATATATATATATATATATATATATATATATATATATATATATATGTGTGTGTGTGTGTGTGTGTGTGTGTGTGTGTGTGTGTGTGTGTACGTATAACTGAACCACGAAAATATGGAACGTGATGAATATATAAATAAAGACAAAATCCACGAAGGAAAGAGAACAATGGAGGGCTGCAAGGCCTTTCGACTTATAGTCCTTTACTTAGCAGACTGAAGAAATATAAAAATGAGTTTACCAAGAAAGCTCATATAAATGACAGATGGGGACTACAAAGGAAAAAATATGTACCTGGAATCCAACATAACTGAATAATTAGTAGAACTGCCAAAACAGTGTTAAGTATTTAAGAGGTTTTACAAAGGATTAGGCTCAACCGTTCAGAAGCAGGGGCAGTGCAATTAAAATATTATACAAGGAGGTGACTGACCACCAAAAAATTGTATAAAATTACAACTCAATCATTTTTTTTTTTTTGGTAAACAACAATTTTTGCAAGATGAACATTTAAAAAATTATATTAAAAACATACGAATACATAGAAAATATATATAAGGTAACTAATTTGTAATTAATCAGTAATTTTATCTGTCAGGTCGTTCTTAAACATTTTTCTAATACAAGGGTCCAAATAACACATGCCAGGGTTAAGGTTAAAATTACAGCTGGAAGTAAGCTATATAATGTTGTGAGTGCACTCGGATATGGTTTATCCTGCTTTATATCGAATAGGCCCTCTGCTTTAACAATTACGTCGTCTCTTTGTATATTTGAAAAATATTGTGATCTTCCTCAAAATCATGTTGACATAATTAAAGGATATGTTTATGGAGCTGCCAGTGTTAGGCATGAAAATAATTTCCCAGCTCGCTATAAGAAAAGTTTGACCAATCTTAAAAAGGACAATACAATCCACATCACAAAAGCTGATAAGTCGAAGAGCATTGTAATTTTTGATAAAGCTGACTACATATCACGTATGCAAGCCCTTCTGGATAACAATAAGACTTACAAAAACTAACAAAATATCCCCTTGATCAAGTAAAAAAAAACTTTAATAACACAATTAAAAAAAATCCTTAAAGATAAAAAAGAACGCATAGGTCAGTTGTCAGTAAAATTTCCCTTGTTACCTTACTTGTACGGATTAGTAAAAACACACAAAGAAAATAATCCTGTGAGGCCTATTATCAGTACTTTTGGCTCAATATCATATAAACTTTCGAAATATATTACCAAGTCTTGTCTCCGTTACTTGGAACTATCTCCGATTATCACATATATAATTCTCTAGATTTAGTTGATAAATTAAGCAAAATCACTTTTTACCCCATTGATAGTTTCGTTAGTTTTGATGTTTGTTCTCTTTTCACTAAAGTCCCTATAAAATCTATTTCAGAGTATCTTAGTAATGAACTAATCCATCATGAATTGCCACTACCTGCAAGTCATATTATTTCACTCACTAGGTTGTGCACTTGTGATTGTAAGTTTATATTTAATGGAGAATTTTACCAACAAATACTTGGTATGGCAATGGGCAACCCTTTATCCCCACTCCTCTCAAACTTGTATATGGAATTCTTTGAAAAATGATATTTACCTAATGTCATTTATACTCCTTTAAAGTGATATACTCGTACATATGTTGATATTTTTAGCTGTTTTGCCTGCTGGTATTGATGTAAATGATTTACTCTCTAATTTGAATAACCAGGTACTATCCTTTAAGTTTACTTTAGAATTATAAAAAGCAAATTGCCTCCCATTCTTAGATTTTTAATACACAGAGAACCATTTCAATGCAAATTCAGTATTTATAGGAATCAAGCCAACAACTTAACTTATGTTCATTTTCATTCAGGCCATCACCTTAATATCACAATATCAATTTTTTCTTCTGTGTTTTTACGAGTTTTGCGCATTGTGAGTCCCCAGTATTTGGACCAAGAAATTGAATACATAAGAAAAATATACTAGATATACATATACTAGATAATTGTTATAATAAAGCCCACAAAAGGTTTTCTAGTGAAAGTTACATGGAGAAAGAAACCCCTAAGAACATTTTTAGGTTGCCTTATTTTAGTGAGTTTTGAAAACATAAAATCATTGTTAAAATATTTTAATATCAGCCTCATTTTTTCCTTTAATAACACATTAAAAGGAATGTTAATAAAAAATAGCCCTAAAAAGAACAAAACCATAATTATAAAATTCCATGTTTGGAGTGCTCCTCGTTTTATATTGGCCAATCTAGCAAAGACTTAGATGTACATATTAAACAACATAAGTATTCTGTCAAAACTGGGCAAACATCCAATGCTGTACTCATTCATTTAAGTGAAAACTCTCACAGGATAAACTGGACTGAAAGTTCAGTGATTGCCAGATCAAAAGGTTTCTCTTCACGAAATCTTTTAGAATCCGCTATTATACAGCTTATTTCCAGCTGTAATTTTAACCATAGCCCTGTATTAGAAAAATGTTCAAGAACGACCTTTAAGATAAAATCACTGACTTAATTACAAACTAGTTACCTAATATATATTTTCTATGTATTCATATGTTTAAAATAATTTTTTCTTAAATATTCAGTTTAACATAATTTTTTTTGTAAAAACGTTCAGCTTGCAAAAATTGTTGTTTATCAAAAAAAAAAAAAAAAAGAGAGAATTATTGAGTTTTACTTTTATAACATTTTTTGGTGGTCAGTCACCTCCTTGTATAACTTTTAATTGTCCTGTCCCTGCTTATGAGCCGTTGAGCCTAACCCTTTGTAAAATCTCTTAAATACTTAACCCTGTTTTGGCAATTCTACTAATTCTTCAATTGTGTTGGATTCCAGGCACATATTTTTTCCTTTCCAATCCCCATCTGTCATTTATACGAGCTTTCTTAGTAAACTTATTTTTACATTTCTTCAGTCTGCTAAATGAAGATCTATAAGTCGAAAGGCCTTGCAGCACTCCATTGTTACTCTCTCCTTCGTGAATTTTGTCTTTATTCATATATATATATATATATATATATATATATATATATATATATATATATATATATATATATATATATATGAATCGGAAGGAACAAACGCTTCTCGCTACAGAGGACTGCCTAAGATTCTAAATAATTTAATGAATGCGTTTCATCAATGTTATGAAAAAATCCAAACCAGTTTTTAAAAAGATGCCTCTCATTATACGAACATAATTACCCAGAGCTTCCAACTTATATTAATTACAAGGGTGAATAATTCATACTAAGCTCATGGCTGACTCACTTTTTAATGAATTAGCAATAGTTGTTGTCGTCACATGAGAGAGAGAGAGAGAGAGAGAGAGAGAGAGAGAGAGAGAGAGAGAGAGAGAGAGAGATTGTATTACCTTTGTTGCTTGATGAAATGAAATTTCATTGAACATGCTCCTTTCCTGTGCACATAGAATTGAGGATGAATCTATAATCTTTGCAGTGTGTGTGTGTGTGTGTGTGTGTGTGTGTGTGTGTGCGTACCAGAACTCAACCTTGACCAAAGCAAAGTGTTCGTATTACAATTTGCAAAGCATAACATTTTCAGAGATAATTGAAAAACTTTAAAATATAAGACGAATATTCCTCCATGATAAGAGAGAAAAACCCATTACAATAAGGGACGATCCCACTAGTCGACTGAAAATAACTTTCTAAATCAGATCTTTTCTTTCTTTCTTTAAATCTTCGGCTGAAAACTCTTAAGGACAGAGCCAAAAGACTATAAACCCAAGAGGGCTCCAAAGGGAAATCAGCCTGCAGAGAGAGAGAGAGAGAGAGAGAGAGAGAGAGAGAGAGAGAGAGAGAGAGAGAGAGAGAGAGAGAGAAGTCATAGGTGATAAATATATAAACATGCGGAAACAGAAAATAAAATCGATGCACCTGAAATTCAGGAGCCGTCAGTAGAACAGGAATGAAATTGCTCCTTGTTTAAACATAAGGAGATCAGAAGATCCCACAACTGCACTAAGGAAACTATTCCACATTTTAGTTGTTGCAATGATAAAACTCCTAGGAAACTGATCGAAGGCTGATTTGCATATAGAGAATAATTGAAATACGTATGAGAATTTACGGGTGCATGTAATTACGTGACTGCAGACGAAAATAAAGAAGCGCTGTTGTATAGAAGCAACAGGGTCAGTGACGTCAAAATTTAATAATAATAATAATAATAATAGGTCTTATTAAAAAGGATGGCTGTATTATGCGAATTTATCTTATATAGTGTCTTTTCTATCTTCCTTATGATTCGCTTTTCAGGCTCAGCGATGTTAGTCAGTAACTGGCCGATATTCATGTTGGAAAAGGATAGTGTGCGGAATATGGGAAGTCTTTTATTAAAATATCCAATCAGAAATCGTTCGTCTGGGTTCAGGTTCTATTCTAGGTACCGTCAGTTACTGACTAACATCGCTGAGCCTGAAAAGCGAATCATAAGGAAGATGGAAAAGACACTATATAAGATAAATTCGCATAATACAGCCATCCTTTTTAATAAGACCTGTTTAAAAGAGGGTCTACTCCCTTCAAATAATAATAATAATAATAATAATAATAATAATAATAATAATAATAATAATAATAATAATATGGTGCTGTAAATGCGGAAACCAAATAATTCTGAATGTTATAATTAAACGAGATAAAACTGATACCAGAGAGAGAAAAAACATTCGATGTTTCACAAACCTAGATATTTAAACGCACACGCACGCATACACAGACACGTGAACGCACACACAAACCTCGCCAAAAAATAACCCAAACCATCGTCTGTCTCCGCCGCCAGATTATAAATTCAGAAGCCTATATATCACGGGTTACAGCGCCATGGAGTCCACAGTTAATCCCTCTCATTTAGCGGAATAAACAATAAAATCGGTAAAAACGGCACATCGTTAACCGCAAAGCACCATTAATTCCAGCGACGCGGGCTGGAGGCAGGAAGCCCGGGTTGTTGGGGGTTACCAGGAGGGGGAGAGTACCGCGAAGGGGGAGAGCACCGGGAAGGGGGAAAGTACCGGGTGGGGAGGAGGTCCCGGGAGGGGGAGTACCTGGATGAGGGTACCGGGAGGGGAGTACCTGGAAGGGGGTACCGGGAGGAGGAGTACCTGGAAGGGGGGTACCTGGAGGGGGAGGGATACCGGGAGGGGGGAGTACCTGGAAGGGGGAATTACCGGGAAGGGGGAGTACCGGGAAAGGGCGAGAGAACAGGAAAGGAGGGAGTACCGGGAGGAGGAGTACCTGGAAGGGGGTACCTGGAGGGGAGGGATACCGGGAAACCTGGAAGGGGAAGTAGTACCGGGAAAGGGCGGGAGAACAGGGAAAGGGAGGAGTACCGGAAAGGGAGGGAAGTACCGGGGAGGGTGGGAAGTACCGGGAGGGGAGGGAAGTACCGGGGAGGTGGGGGTGGGGGGAAGGATAGACAAAGCCATAAAAATATGATCCACAAAATAATAGCAAAAACCCGAGCCCCATTTTGACAGCTTCAAACCAACGACGGAGCGGAAATATCAATGAAATATCTATGGTTGTTGCGTTCATTTTCGTTCAGTTTTTAAAAGGCAGGACGAAAAACCGTAATCCTGAATAAACTGTGAATAAACTGTACGCTTTCCTAACGTCAGGTGCGGTTTAGATCTCTAAATATTTGGTGAGAGAGAGAGAGAGAGAGAGAGAGAGAGAGAGAGAGAGAGAGAGAGAGAGAGAGAGAGAGAGAGAGATTTCATATCTTTAGGTAGAGAGAGAGAGAGATAGAGCTACTGCCATAATTAGGGTTCGAAAAATATCGGTCAAAATAGCAAGTACATAAAATTATACAAACAGCAAATTATAGCAGCCTTCCTGTCCGGTTTCATTTCTATTCATAGAAGGAATTTATTCTTTACATAACTATAAATAAAACCTTCCAAATGTTTACGCACTTTGGCCAAAACAGACGAGATATAATTATCATAAAAACAACTGATAGCAGCAGGTTTTTTAGTTACACTTTATTTTATACTAATAGGGTTCTATTTTTTAACTGTATAAAAAAACTTAAATATTTTTCAAACCCTTATGTCAAAATCGAGTTGATAAAAATGTGAAATAAAAACGTAATAATTTTTGTTACGTTTTATTTGCACGCATAGAAAGTTTTCAATATTGATTTAACCAACATATTAAAGTGTTTCCAATATACTGAGATGAGTATTAATTTTATTAAATAAATTAAAGCAGCTTTGTTTTCATGACTGACTTTTCATTGATAACTTTCAATCTTCCTTGAACAATCTGTAAAACCTTACAACCTTTACAACTTAGTTCAAAACACAGATAAAAAGAAATTATTCTGTAAAAAGAGACTAAAACACGTGTTTTGCCACGTTTTATTCATACTCACGAAGGGTTGATTTCATTCATAAATTCTTAAAAAGACACGATTACTGTCTTAGCATCTACTGCTTACGCAGATGCAATACTACGAACTTACGTCTGCACGAGTATTTCAACCTGAGGGTGTGACGGGCAATCTCACTTGAGGGCGAGGTTGCAACTGAGCTAAAGCACCCACTAGTCAATGAAAACAAAACGCATACATACATGCACAATACATACGCGAGTGTATGTTTTTATGTATGTGTATATGTATAATTTATACGTCCACATTATATATATACATTATATATATGTATATGTATATATACATGCATACATAGATACATATATATATATACACAAATACATACATACATGTATATATATGTATATATAGTTATATACATATATTTGGGTATATATACTTATATATGTATGCATTTATTCATGTGTGTATACATAGCTATACATATACACTGGTGTTTTATCCAGCCAAATCACAAAATTACTCCTTTGGATCTACCCGCTCTTAAGAAAACATTTCATAAAAGATATCATTGAGAGAGAGAGAGTGATCGGCAATGGAATAACGCTACTGAACCACATTCCAAACTAATGAAACACGGGAACTATCAATCACTTACTTAGATTCTTTGCCTGGCAGTGAAAGAGACCGCAATTTTTAACTTAACCGAACTTCTAGCCATTACTTTCCAATTCCACTTTCTCTCATAACTTTCAATTTCCATCAACTTCGGTCATAAATGGAGCTCGGTATTCTATTCTTGAGGGATTTCAGTTCCCAGTAGAGTATCTTGACTTATATCCGAGTTATTCTCATTTCCGTCGCTTTAATATCTTCCGCACTGACAACGGAGGTGGGGGGAGATAGAGATAGAGAGAGAGAGAGAGAGAGAGAGAGAGAGAGAATATTGCAGACCATGAAAGCCCATTAAATCTTAGTTCATCATCTTTAAATCTAGAACTGCATCACAATGGCTTCAACAGTCTTAGGTCATAGGCCAAACTACCTGACAGAATTCCGAAGATATTTAGATGAAAAATATCGAAAAATATCCTCCTTAAAGATATTTACCTAACGAACACATTGGTACATAAAAACAAACCTTAGTACAATTTCATTACAAAAACACAGGCAATGAGACGAATGACGCGATTTTGCAGTTGAAAAACAAGCAAGCATTACTCGCCAAAAACCTAAACCTCCATGCATTAAATATCAGGTCATTTCTTCAGTATCTCCTTCTTGTCGATGACATTGGGAACACGAAAATACAGGCACTTCACACACAAGCAATTTAACAAACACTTTTTCTTGGCAGTATCGATTTCCAATGAACTGAGGTAAAAGCATAAAGTCTGGAAAAGTCTTCAAATTAGGTCCTTTAAGAGAACAGGCCGTAAAGCTAGTGTCAGGTAATAGTTACGTTAATCATGTATCTGATAGTGATTAACGACAATAACAGACTAAATAAATTAAGAAAAAAAATCTTCCCTTGAACCTTTGAGCATTAAGGAAGAAATTAAATGTTGGCAGTAAGGAAGAAATTAAATGTTGGTAGTAAGAAAGAAATTAAATGCTGGCGGTAAGGAAAAAATTAAATGTTGACAATAAGGAAGAAATTTAATTTTGGCAGTAAGGACGAAAATACATGTTGGCAGTAAGGACAAAATCAAATGTTGACATTAAGGAAGAAACTACATGTTTGCAGCAAATCCTCAAAGACGGGGGAGGGGTGCTTTTACCATTATTATTATTATTATTATTATTATTATTATTATTATTATTATTATTATTATTATTATTATTATACCTCACATCGGGATCGATCTCAGGAATCTCATGTGAAAAGATAGGGGGGCTTGAAGTAGAAATTCATTTGTATTGCATACGTAATTTTGTGTTGATTTCCATTATTATTATTATTATTATTATTATGGAGTAATAAGAGTTACTAAGAAAGATTACAGTAAACTGAAGGCCGTATATAAAAACAGAGAGAGAGAGAGAGAGAGAGAGAGAGAGAGAATATCACCTGAGAGACCCTTACTTTCGCAAATTTATGCCTAATGGTCCAGTGGCACTATATTGATGAATACTAACCTGTCCTTCATTAACATATTAAAGAAGACGAACTCTTGTAATGAAAGTAAGTGGATGGGTAATAAAAATTACTTGTTGATGAATGAGCAAAATTATCGTCTAAAATTACTCTATTTGAGAGAGAGAGAGAGAGAGAGAGAGAGAGAGAGAGAGAGAGAGAGAGAGAGAGATAGTCTTAGTTACCAATGCGATTATTCTAATCTTGTAGAAACAAGTAAAAAAATGCGTCGAAGTTTTTTCGGAGCAATCGAGTTTTCTGTATAGCGTACAATCAAGGCCACCGAAAATAGATCTATCTTTCGGTGGTCTCGGTATAATGCTGTATGAGCCGCGAACCACGAAACTTTCAGTCACGGGCCGGTGGTGGCCTGTCCTATACGGTTGCCAGACGCACGATTATGGTTAACTTTAACCTTAAATACAATAAAAACTACTGAGGCTAGAGGGCTGCAATTTGGTATGCTTGATGATTGGAGGGTGGATGATCAACAGCCCTCTAGCTTCAGTAGTTTTTAAGATGTAAGGCAGACAGAAAAAGTGCAGACTGACAGACAAAGCCGGCGGCACAACAGTTTTCTTTTACAGAAAGCTAAAACATTTTTTAAAAAGTTAGTTATGTCTTCTGAACATCAAATCAACATTTATCATATGAGATAAAGTACAGAATATTTAATAACTACACACCTGTAAAACGTACGATCTTAAGCTCGTTTGTGGCTAGTTTATTTATCAGCATCTTACTATGATTAACAAAAACAATAATTAATGCTGATACACTAGGTCAGCATCAGATAACAATTTAAAATTCCCATTTAAATTGCCGATATTTTCATACAAACAGGCGTTACATTATATCAAACAAATATTTCCATAAGTCTCTCTCTCTCTCTCTCTCTCTCTCTCTCTCTCTCTCTCTCTCTCTCTCTCTCAATTACCATTAAAAACTGTAATTACGATTTTTAAAACAATAGAAGAGAAAGGTTTTATAAGTCCGACTTCTCCTTCCAATCGCCTGACCGAAGTCAGAAATCCATTTACTAATATTTCGCATTTGGACAATCAACCCCTGGGGGGTTGGTTGGTTGGCTGGTGAGGGGAGAGGAGGGAGGAGAGGAGGGGGTTGGAAAAAAGGGGGGGGAGGTCGGCGAAGTAATGAGGACTGGCATAATTTTCTAAATTAAAATTCCCTTGTTCGTTCCCACAATTAAAATTCCCTTCAGAGGGAGGATAATGTTTATTTAACGAAAGTTGTGGTTAAGGAAGAGAAGATAATAAGCAGATATAATGAAAAAAGGATAAAAAGCAGCAGCAGGAATAGAAACAGCAAAAAAGGGTAAGGTAATAAGAAAAATGAGGTTGGCCGAAAATGTCCAAAACAAACCCCGAACTCAGGACAACCAAATCCCATTTGATCTGTATTTCATTTGGGATGATCTACTTGGACCCGCTTACTTTGATTCTCTCTCTCTCTCTCTCTCTCTCTCTCTCTCTCTCTCTCTCTCTCTCTCTCTCTACACACAAACACACATACACATACACACACGCATGCACATGCATCAGCAGCTGCAATTCATCAGCAAGATTAAAAGAACATTAGAAAACACAAACAGATAATTATCTGAACAAACTGAACGATCTCGGCCACCCTCCAAATAGAAAAAAAACTAAACATATACTTGAACCTTGGAAACAGAAATATTAACAACAAAAGCAAGCAAGAAAACAGAATGTTTCTGTAACTTTCCAAAACCTGAAAATAATAATGCTGACAAGAGCAAGCAACGAAACAGAATGATATTTCATTCTAACGAACACGAGGGAGCGACTTCTGAAAGTCTAACGGGGATGAGACACCTCCTCGAGATGGCATCTCATGACAGGAAGAAAAAGATGCAACACGTAGTGTAATAGAGGGAGTTCAGGCTTTATTATTATTATTATTATTATTATTATTATTATTATTATTATTATTATTATTATTATTATTATTATTATTATTATAACGAGCTTGACGGCACGCTGACCGTCATGTCTCCCCTACCTACTCCGCCCCCACCGGGGCAGACAAACAGGTTTGCAGGAGGGTGGATGCGTCATGTTTCCTTTACCTACCCGATCCCCTACCTACCCCGCCCCCAATCCGGGGCGGACAAACAAGGAAGATCCACTAGGATTTTATTATTATTATTATTATTATTATTATTATTATTATTATTATTATTATTAATTTAGGCAAAGCTAAGCACTGGGACACTTTCGGGCATTCACTGCTTGAGACATTGAGCACAGAGTTGGAGTGGTTGGACAGCAAGATAAAGAGATCCAGAAAATAAAGGAGACGAAATACAAAGCCCTAAAGTTGGAACTCGAAGAAAACTACAGCTGCAATAAGACATGATAGTCAGAGGAGCTGAACAGCAGGATTGAAAAAGGAGGCTGAGTGGAGGTAATGTAAAAGGGTAAAGCTGGGTACAACTAGCGGCTGAAGGGACGCTTCAGCACCCTTTAGTAACGCCTACGGTGTACCACATTTGGTGCACTGACGTCACTACACCCCCTACGGGATTATTATTATTATTATTATTATCTAATCACATGGTTCTGCCCCTCAAACGGCTCTCCCGAAGGTTTTGCTCTGAAATGAGAATTAGAAACGAAACACGGTCAAGCTAAAGAAGTTAGACAAATGAAAGAGAAGAAAGCACAGGCAACCGGTAAGATGTAAAAACCATAACGCACCAGTGGCCAAAGATACACTGAAAAGAGCACCGAACATGGCAAAGTAAGCAGCAATAATCAACCCTTCCCACTCCAACCCACCCAACGGGGAGACAGCCATGCTGCAAAAAGAAATAGAATTACCTGGCTCAAACTGTCCCAGGTGAAACTAATCGCGTGTATTAAAGAGAACCATAAGTATAAGTATTCCTCAGGTCAGGTTCTATGACGCAGATCTTGGCTCTAAAACTTATGCCATGTGGATAGTTCTACTTTAGAAATGACCGTGGTCTTTAGATTGCCTCAAAGTTGACATTTTCACTTCCGTTCAATTTTAGGGGAAAGTGAAAAATTAAATGTGCTCGGCTTTTTGGAATGAGGTCCAAAGAGAATGCAAAGTTGTTATTATTATTATTATTATTATTATTATTATTATTATTATTATTATTATTATTAAAAACTTTAAGATGTGAAAGCACATGACACAAGTTTAAAAGGCTAAGGTAAAAACAGAAAGCAAAAAGATAACAAATAAAAATCTAAATAAAATACGCAAATACATGCATTCAGATACAACAATGTAAATCAGGAAACTATGACAATATTATAGGAGTTTTCGAAAAGGTTTCACAGACTCTCTCCTGCTTACCAGCACCAACATCAATAGAATTTACAGAAAGACTATTTAACTCTTTATAGCAAATGAGAACAACAGATCTCTGTTGCCGGGTGTGACAACGTGACACATCAACAGAATGACGTAGTTCTTACAGAAGCCAAAGGCGACGACGTCTTGGAGAAAAACTTAACAAAGGCGACGTCAAAAGTTTCTTGTTGAATTTAGAAGGAATAAATGAATCGTGAACCTGAGGCTACAAAGCAAAGCCCTGACGAGCTTTCCGCCATTCAGCAGAAGCTGGAGTGGCAGGAAAGCAAAACGGATAGATCCATAAAACAACTGAGATAAAGTACAAGGCTCTAAAGGTGTAACTGGGAGAAAATCGCACAGTTGCACTAAGTAGTTGTAGTTAGAGAGGTTGAATAGCAAGATTGAAGAATAGGAGTGGGAATGGAGGTAGAGTAAAAGACCTAAAACGTGGGTGCAGCTATAGCGCGCAGGGACGCTGCAAACACCCTTTTGTAGTGACTACAGTGCACCCTCCTACGGTGTGTTGAAGTTAGAACTTATGGAAAATGGTCCATCAGATCTTCAGGCGATGCTATAAAACTAAAATATGACTACCACTCTTGAGAAAACAGGGAACCACCAATTCGCGTAATCAAATCGGAATGATAATGGCAGGGAAACTGCTGGTATCCAAACGGAAGAAATTCTATATAAACAGAACAAACCAGAAAGAAATCATGTCGCATTCATACCAATATTTCTACATCAAAACTTTCAAGCTACAGCAAAAAAAAATAAATAATAAAACACTGACAAAATTTTTATTTACTTATTAATTTATTAATTTATTTTTTCTTTTTTAAATGAGGTCTCTTCTTTCTATATTTCCTATTACCTTACGTTACTTCTTCCTAATGAACACCAATATTCTTTGGAAGCTTGAATTTCAAGTCAAGGGCCCTTGTGGTCTTGTTCCGTGTGAATACGGTTCATCTCCTGTATAAAAATAATAATTTTCAATTTACATTACGATAAAAAAAATGTACAGTAACTTACCTTTTGGAGGCGTGTTAAAGGGCTTCAATTGCATGCGCATCGCAAGCAATATTAGTCAATGGAACCATATTATCAGCAGATTGAACGTGCTTGCAAGAGCAGATACTTGGGAATAAACGCGAGCAAGAGTATGGTTATGAGTGTAAATGGAGACCAGGAACATTTGCAATGAATATTAACAGGGCTAAGTGGCAGAACGAGACCGTCTGTGGTAAGGAAAAATTACATTTCGTGCATTTCCATTTCTTTTCCTTCCATAAAATTTGCATGAATTAAAAATGAACAAGGATTGTGGTAGATAAAAGACGACTGTTTAAATAAAAATGGAGTGCTGGCCCGTACTGAGTAGTCTAGCGGCATCATTTCTTGACTTAATGGCAGTGAAGTTTTAACTTACAGAATAGGTATTTAGTGAATTTTAACTTTTAACTTGCAAGACAGGAATTGGGAATAATTACAACACATGATAGTAGGATGGGAGAAGGGGTAAGTTCTAAAAAACTTTTTCATTTACTACATAGGAAAAAATCCTGCTCAGACCGCTATGAGTGTGGCTAAACATGTGTTAATGATTTCTACAAAAATCTTAACCCCGCTTGGTTTTTAGGACCGGTCAGGTAAATCTGTACCTGCATCTCTCACCTTACCATGGAACGCTAACAATACCAAAAATCTGTCTAGTCACTTTGAACAAGCAAAGCAAACTGCAATGTGATAGCCTACTTCTTTTGTTTTTAGTAGATTTTTGCTTCAAGATCTTAAAACATTGACGAACAGTAAAAGTGTGTTCCGAACCTTTGCTTAACTTTTATAATTCAAACTTATGTGATCGAGGAAATCGGTATACTATGCAAGTCATCTTAAGCCATCTGTGGTGTTCCTCAGGGTTGAGTGCTTGACCTATTACTTTTTACAGTAACTTACCTTTTGGCCTAAAGAACAAGTCTAATCCTTATGCGGATGATGCTACTCTCTGCATGAATCCCATTACCTAAATATAGTTATTGTTGATGAATCCTTGAAGAGAGATTTAGTTAAGGTTAGTGCACGGTGCAAATTGTGTGTGACGATGTTTAACCTTAACAAAACTCAAAATATGATTGTTAATATGCCTAGGACGTTATATACCAACACCCAGTCTTTTAATTAAAAGTGTTTCTTTGGCTACATGCAACTAACTTAAAATTCTAGGCACCATTCTTGATTGAAAATTCGTTTTTTGAGAAATATATTCGGTTTATTTCTTCTATAACAATATAATAAAAAAACTGGGGTACTGGGAAAGTCTTTCAAGATTTTTGGTGATCCGTCTATCTTGGGGAGATGTTTTTATATTCCTATTCGGGCGCGTTTTGCATACCGTTACCCTATTTGGTGTGCAGGAACAGACACGGCATCTTAAATTTTTGTCCAGTACCTTGAGTTCTGAGAAAAACTAAATCCTGACTGTTTCTGAAAACACTTGGTCGTTTACAAAGAGAATCCTTAATACCTTTAAAACCAATATTCTTTCTACGTCTTTCTAATATTACTAACCGAAAGGCACGTGTATATTAAAAAATACTCTCTAACCATATTCATCTTCTCCTCCTAAATTTCAGTTGTCTAAGCATGTCTCTGCCCCATTCATTCATGATTTAAATATTACTTTATAACTGATTATTTCCTTCTTCATTTCTTGCCCTTCTGGTTAAATGAACAAAATTAGTGTTTCCTGCCAAATCATGGAATTGGCATCTCTTCTTCAGGTAACATTTTGAGTGTTGTTCCCCTTAGGTGAAACAAACAAGCCCCATACATTAGTCATTTACAGCAAAGAAAAATCGGACTTTTTTGGGATTAGTAACCAGGTGACAACTCCTTCGACTGCGTCTCTGACCTGTGAATTTTTCTCCATACTTCCCTCTTCTTGCATTCATAAAAACATGAGGCTCTAATTCTACTCCTAAACACTTTCTCTTGTTTTCCTACATGTTTATTTTTATGCCTGGGTGAAATAAGTTCTTTTGTTTACTCCCACATTAAGACTAAACAAAGGAAAATATACACACCAAATACATAGTCATACATACGTGAATACTGGCATTCATTAACGAAAATATGTGTGTAAACTTGGAAGCAGGAGCCCAGAGTTTTAAGTACATATGAAAATGGATTTTTTCTCTTTTATCTTAATTTCATTTAAATCACGTACACAGATAATCAGCCTGTTTATAAATATTAATTACCTGTTCTTCCATATTTTTGTTGATGAATGCCAATGTATGTATGAATGTGACCTAGCATTTATAATACGGTAGGCAGACAGATAAAATGACGGTAAGAAAGAAATCCATTCAAAACTTTCTTATTACTCCGAGTTCCTGGTTCTAATTTTCTACATCTTCTTCTTTCTCTGCATCTTTTCCCACTTCTAAGTGGGGTCGATGTTTCTGTCAGCTTTCCTCCACCTGGCTCGGTCAAACAAATCGTCCACTGACAATTGTTTGTCTCCCAGGTCTTCTCTAACTACATCCATCCACCTTCGCTTCTTCGGTCTTCCTCTTGCTCTCCCACCAGGCACCTCCGTCTGCATCACTCTCCTCCCTACATATGTCTCATCCCTTCTCATCACATGGCCATACCACTGCAGTCTTCTTTCCTAGGCCTTCTTTGATAGTTCTACGACTTTAGTAGTTCCACTTATTGTTAATGGCTGCCAATGTATGTATGGCTATAACCTAATATTTTTAACCAGATAGACAGATAGACACTTAGACAAATTATTTATATAACAGCTTAAAATCACTATATTATTATTATTATTATTATTATTATTATTATTATTACTCAAAAGGTGAACCTTATTCATGTGGAACAAGCTCACAGAGGCCATTTACCTGAAATTCAAGCTTCCAAAGAATACAGTGTACATTTAAAAGAAGTAACAGAAGGTAATAGGAAATACAGAAAGAAGAGATTAGTTACTGGAAAAGAAGAAATAAATCTACAAATGAATAAATAAATATATAAAAAAATCCACTCTAAATGTTCCTTACAATTCATGGTTCCAAGTTTACACATACACACGTATTTTTTGTTAATGAAAGCTAATGTAAGTATGACTGTGACTAATATTTATAATCTGATAGACAGACCATTTGTGGTAAGAATAAAAAAAAAACTATTCCTAAATGTTTCTACAATTCTTGGTTACAAGTTTACGCATACACATGTATTTTTGTTAACGAATGCCAATGTATGTATGACTTTGACTTATTTTTATATTCTGATATATAGACAGACCATTAGATTCACAGACGGTAAACAAAAGTAGACAAAAACCCATTCCCAAGTGATCCTACAATTCCCGTTCCCTGATTCCAAGATTACAACATACACATCTATTTTTGCTAATGCATGACTGTGACTAATATTTATAATCTGACAGACAGATCATTAGATTCACAGATGGTGAGAAAAACCCCATCACAAAATGTTCCTACAATTCCTGGTTCCTGGTTCCTGGTTCCTGGTCCAAGTTTACACATTCGCCGGAGCGAATGTCGTCGATTTCCAAACCTAACAATCCGGAAAGGAGTGACTGGGGGGCCCATTTTCATACCGACCCTGCTCATTTCCATCCTGGCAAAAGATGGAAATGAGACGGAGGTGATGCTAAAGATGAGGGATGGAGAACGAATGGACAAAAAGAAGGTAAAATAACAACTAATTACTAAACCGCGGAATTTACTAACATACAGCACAACGAAGATGCTATGCATGTCACCCTTAAGCAATTCTCCTTGTATTTTATAATTTACTAACATTTTTATCTATTTATTTAATAATTCGTTTATTTTTTCCTTTTCTGGTCTCTTCTTTCTGTAGTTCCTATTACCTGTTATTTCTCTCAAATGAATACCATATATTCTTTGTAAGCTTGAATTTCAAGTCAACGGTCCCTGTGGGCTTGTTCCATATGAATGAGGTTCATCTTCTGAATAATAATAATAATAATAATAATAATAATAATAATAATAATAATAATAATAATAATAATAATAATAATAATAATCCACAGTTATGTAGGGGTACAAATATATTTAAAAATAAATCTAAACAGAGAGCTTTCGGGAATCTGTTCGATTCCCCCTTTCAGTCTCTAATAATAATCATTCTAAAAATAATTATAATAATGATCATCATGATATCATCATCATCATCACATGCATATCACCAATGAATCGTTCTAATTTTCGAAATCAACAGCTTTAAATTTAAGAATAAAATCGAGAAAGATTTACTTTTGAAAAGCTTAAAACAGCTTTCGAGCAAGATCAGCCCTCAGTAACGTCAAAGCTGATAAATGATAGCCATTACTATCGAAAACTCTTTAAATCTTAAAAGACACTTGGACAATGAAATCAATGTGGATTTGTATCTTCAATAATATTAGCTGAGAGACTTTAAACTGCCAAAATTGTTACATATTTATTATTAAATCAAAAACATAAATTTTTATGATTACGAATCACCGGATATTGTCGGCAATTAATTATGTTAAATATTATAACTCCAATCCAAAGGATTACAATTTACATTATAATTAACTAATTCAGCATTAGCATTGTTAAATATGGACATCCTAAATTACATTCTCGAATGAAATAAATTGAAATCAAATACTTTTCTTTTAATATATCTACTGAATGTGCTCACTGTCATTAAATTGCGAAAGAACATAGACCGCATTAGAAAATTCCTCATCAAAAAAATAGATAGAAAATAAGGCAATGCCAAAAATGAAACACCTGTACTTCGCTTTCATGTAATATATAAGAGCATAAGATACATACACACACACACACACACACACATATATATATATATATATATATATATATATATATATATATATATATATATATATATATATATATATATATATATGTATATATATATATATATATATATATATATATATAATTATATATTATTATATATATATATATATATATATATATATATATATATATATATATACATATATATACATATATATACATATAAATATAAACTTCCTCTCTTCACTGAACTTACTTACCTCACCATTTTCTTTAGAAAAAAAAACTTTAAAATAGTTATTCTCCTTCAGTTTCTTTCTAACCATCTGCAAGTCATCAAAACCTCCCCGTTGCAATTATGACGCCAATTTTGCAATACAGCACCCCCCACCCCCCGCCATCTCGCCAAAAACCCGGAAATGACGCAAAACTTCAAAGGTTACTTTTCACGTTCGTTCGAAAATAGCTCCAGCCCTGCATTATGACAGACATCAATGCTCCATTACCTTCCTCATAATGAAGAGAGAGAGAGAGAGAGAGAGAGAGAGAGAGAGAGAGAGAGAGAGATGAAACCCCTTTTCCTTCTCGGCCTACCCGAGAGAGAGAGAGAGAGAGAGAGAGAGAGAGAGAGAGAGAGAGAGAGAGAGAGAGAGAGAGAGAGAAGCATGCTTGCTTTAAAACATCATTGATAGAACGGACTTAATGATGATGGTAACTGTTCTTATGGGAAAGGTGTTAATGAGAGAGAGAGAGAGAGAGAGAGAGAGAGAGAGAGAGAGAGAGAGAGAGAGACCCCCTTTTCCTCCTGGGCCTACCCAAGACCTGGAAGCGGTTCATTAACTTTGCCGCAGTCATTTTTTGATAACCATCGGCGTCGGGGAAGTCGCCTAAATTGGAAATTAATGCCGTGACTCACAGGTCGAAGTGATGAGCCCCTCGCTCGTCGACAATTCGAAACTGCAAACTTCGCTCGCCGACAATTCGAAACTGCAAACTTCGCTCGTCGACAATTCGAAACTGCAAACTTCGCTCGTCGACAATTCGAAACTGCAAACTTCGCTCGTCGACAATTCGAAAATGCAAACTTCGCTCGTCGACAATTCGAAACTGCAAACTTCGCTCGTCGATAATTCGAAACTGCAAACTTCGCTCGTCGACAATTCGAAACTGCAAACTTCGCTCGTCGACAGTTCGAAACTGCAAACTTCACTCGTAGGCAATTCGAAACTGCAAACTTCGCTCGTCGACAATTCAAAACTGCAAACTTCGCTCGTCGACAATTCGAAACTGCAAACTTCGCTCATAGGCAATTCGAAACTACAAACTTCGTCCGTCGACAATTCGAAACTCCAAACTTTACTCGTAGGCAATTCGAAACTGCAAACTTCACTTGTCGACAATTTGAAACTGCAAACTTCACTCGTAGGCAATTCGGAACTGTAAACTTCACTAGTAGACAATTCCAAACTGCAAACTTCACTCATAAGCAATTCAAAACCGCAAACTTCCCTCATAGACAATTCGAAACTGCAAACTTCACTCGTAGACAATTCCAAACTGCAAACTTCACTCGTAGAAAATTTGAACCTGCAAACTTCACTCGTAGACAATTCCAGACTGCAAACTTCACTCGTAGACAATTTGAAACTGCAGACTTTACTCGCAGACTATTCAAAGCTGCAAACTTCACTCATAGACAATTCCAAACTGCAAATTTCACTCGTAGAAAATTTAAGCCTGCAAACTTCACTCGTAGACAATTCCAAACTGAAACTTCACTCGTAGACAATTTGAAACTGCAAACTTCACTCGCAGACAATTTGAAGCTGCAAACTTCACTCGTGAACAATTCCAAACTGCAAACTTCACTCATAGACAATTCCAAACTGCAAACTTCACTCGTAGACAATTTGAAACTCCAAACTTCACTCTGAAGCTGAAAACTTCATTTTCTAACTGTAAACTTTACTTTCAAACTGAAAAGTTCACTTTGAAAGTGGAAACCACCTTGAATGTGCAAACTTCACCTTGAAACAGGAAACTCTATTTTGAAACTGCGAACTCCATTTTGAAACTAAAAGGTTCACTTTGAAACTGCAAACTTCACTTTCACACCTAAAACTTCACTCTGAAACTACAAACTTCACTTTGAAATTGTTGAAATTGCAAATTCCATTTTGAAAGTGTAAACTTCTTTGAAACTGCAAACTTCACTTTCAAACTGCAGACTTCACTTTGAAACAGCAAACTTCATTTTGAAACTATAAGCTTCACTTTGAAACTGCAAACTTCACCGTGAAAGTGCAAACTTCACTTTCAAAAAGTAAACATCACCTTGAAACTGCAAACTTCACTTTGAAAGGGCACACTTTACTTTCACACTTCGGACTTAACTTTGAAAGCGCAAACTTCACTTTGAAGCTGCAAACTTCTTTTTGAAACAGCAAACATCACTTAAAAACTGCGAACTTCACTTTGAAAGTGCAAACTTCACTTGAAACTACAAACTTTTTTCGAAACTGCAAAACATCACTTTGAAACTGCGAACTTCACTTTGAAAGTGCAAACTTCACTTTGCAAAATCGAACTTCACTTTGAAGCTGCAAATTTCCCTCTGAAAGTGCAAACGTCACTTTAAAAGTGTAAACTTCACTCTGAAAGGGTGAACTTCACTTCGAAACCCCAAGCTTCCCTTCGAACATTCAACCTTCCCTTTCAAACCAAAACTTCACTTTCAAACTGCAAACTTCCCTTTCAAACTGCAAATTTCACTTAGAAAGTACAAACTTCACAGTGAAACTGTAAACTTCACTTTGAAACTGCAAAGTTTTCTTTCAAACTACAAACTTCACTTTGAAACAGCAAACTTTACTTTCAAACTACAAACTTCACTTTGAAACAGCAAACTTTACTTTCAAACTGCAAACTTCCCTTTCAAACTGCAAACTTCTCTCTCAAATTGCAAACTTCACTTTGAAATTGCAAACTTCACTCAAGCACTCTCTCTCTCTCTCTCTCTCTCTCTCTCTCTCTCTCTCTCTCTCTCTCTCTCAAAACTACCTGCAATCTCCCAAAGAATAAGGAAATGACTTTTGCAAGCAAGCAACCACATCAAGACAATAAAACCCTGAACCAAAGGACATCAGAAATGTCCGTTGCAAAGCAAACAGTCTCAACGAAGAACAACAACTGCATGAGGACAAGGCAATGTTAGGTTTTATTTTTCAACACAAACACGCTTTGACAAAGTTGGAGAATAGTTGGCATTCCCTTTGCCCTGGCTGTTTCTGCTACACACGACATACAAACCCCCAGACACACAGAACTGTATTTCTGCTGGTTACAGTCATCTCTTGATTCTCGAATTTCTCCTCGTATTTTTTGGACTCAAATTATCTTGCTACCAAGATATTCATCTGTCCCATTAATGCATGTTTATAGATACTCAACCGGTCAATTAGATGGGGTAATTTTCAGTTGTCAAATTATAGCTTATAAGCTTCTTGAGTAACTTTAATTTTTAAAGGCGTTATTGTCAAGATTTATCTTCAGTTACCTTCAAGTTTTTGCCCCGGTACAGTGTCCTCAAAATTCTCTTCCTGAATATAACATCAACTTCACAGCAATTGCTTATATGCTTAATACTGAAATAATTTTCGGGGGTCTTTATTTTACAAAATGTTTCATACCTTCAAATATTATGCACATCATCACAACTATAAAATGGATACGCATCTTTATAATTCTCACAAATATTTTATTAATCGCAAAATGTTAAATCTTCAATATAATATCTTATAAGATTTTATTGCGAAACTGACTTTGTGTTAACATTCTACATTTAAAATAATCTATAATTTAATATTTATCTTCAAAGTAATCATATGTCTTCAAAATGATTATCTTTGAATATTCCTAGTCCATCTGCTTCTGCAGTCTATTAAAGCAGAGAATATTTAAGCAGTGAACATTTAACAACATTCTAACTTAGAGTTAACAACATATTTTTTTTCATGATTCACTTCCATTTATTTTTTTAAGAAATAAGTAACCCCAGGAACATACATGGTTTTTAAGACGGACCATCCTGAACAACTACAAAAATAATAATTTTTAAATGTGTTATTAAAGACAGACAGTTTTATTACGTTCCCTTCGAAATAATTGTGAGATAAATGAATAATACGGACTCAAAGCGCTGAGCAAATCTTATCTTACTGTATTATACAAAGCCACGCTTATTCACCAAAATCTGATGATGCATTAACATTATAACGAAGTTTACCTATTCTGATCCTATCCTCATTATTTACAGAACTCAAATTTACAGATCTAGTTGTAAAATGGTGACTTCCTTTAGAACGTAATGAACAAACCAACGTGTGTACTCATTACCGTGAAAAAAAATCTTTACTTTACTTTTATCAGTAAGTGTTTACATTCTTTACAAAAGAGACAAGAAGTACAAGATGGAAAACTTGGACATTATTGTTTATTAATATTTCTGCAAGATGTACCATTTAACGTTTAACCACGTCGGCACCGGAAACCAACAGCAAATGCTTTCTTTAAGACGGACTTGATTCAAGATTTTGTCATATAACAAAAATACCAGCAGGACAAGTAACAATAACAGCTATAACAAATGTTATATAAACAAATAACTTGCAAACTTTCGCCACAAATACCGTTCAAACGTTTGATTAGCCAATGCTTGAAGGTCCCCCAGGAGACCAATTGACAGAGAGAGAGAGAGAGAGAGAGAGAGAGAGAGAGAGAGAGAGAGAGAGAGAGAGAGAGAGAGAGAGAGAGAGAGGCCTTCCGTTTCGTTTTTACATGAATGTGTACTTTTTGATGGAATACTGATCTCTCTCTCTCTCTCTCTCTCTCTCTCTCTCTATATATATATATATATATATATATATATATATATATATATATATATATATATATATATATATATATATATATATATATATATATGTATGAGTGTGTGAATACCATATCTGCGACCAAAGAAAGTCGACTCATGACCAAGTACATCATTCACCAATTAGGTCATCTGCAGTAAGTCATATTTTATTTTTAATGAGATCTAGCGCTGGTACCTCGTTGTACCGAACGCGATACCATTGCACCACAAAGACCAGTCAGAGAGAGAGAGAGAGAGAGAGAGAGAGAGAGAGAGAGAGAGAGAGAGAGAGAGAGAGAGAGAGATTCCAAATCTAATCGAGAGATGGATTTCTATTATTCATTTACAGCACACAAGGGAAACCAATACCTCTGCTCGGACGATATTAGTAAATTTGCATAAGCGAGTTGATGCGCGCACCAAGCGACGCTCTGTATGCTTATGAACTTGACCTTCTCGGAATTGTGCACATAAATCAGTAAACAGTTTCAAGACATATATAATATATATATATATATATATATATATATATATATATATATATATATATATATATATATAAATATATTTTATTCAGAGGAAAATTCAATGTTTCTCTCAAAATACAGTCATCGGATACAACACAGACAAGCAAAGGATAAAATAAACTTTTTTATTTAATGGAAAAAATTCAAAATTTTCCTCAAAATACAGGCATCGGATACAATTCAACATAATCGTCACATACGAAGGAAAACAGCGAGAGAAACAACACCAAAAATGGCATCCCTTTCTGTGCAAGCACATGAATGCAACATTCTTGCAAGCAAAACATTAAATATGAATCAAAAGAAGAACAGCGTAAAGGGTAAGGTGTTATTCATTACTTATTTTCTAAACCTTAGACTAGTTCCCATGAAGGCCATAGCGTATCACACCCCAATTATGATTCAATATCCTAAAATTAAGCTAATTTATTTATAACACTAGATGCATCACAGAATATAACGATCATAATAAGAATATCATTCGGATTAAACAGTCTGCAAAAAAGTAACTGATCCTTAATATAAATAAGACGACATTAAACCTACATGTAAAATGCAATGACGTCATGAAAACTAAACGCACAATCACTACAAGCAAGGGGCCTAAATTCTTTTGACTTTCTCTGTCCCTCGTAGCCTGACTTAATTACAGTGGATTTTGGTTACCATTAATTTCATGTAATTGTGTCAAATACTGACCAGTACAGATTTCTGGGCATTTGTGAAAACTGCCGCAGGCTATTCCCAGAATATATTCTCCATTCCTAGATAATATTTTTCATTCCCACAATATATTTCCCTTTTCCAGAATATATCCTCCATTCTTGAAGTATATTTTCCATTCCCAGAATATTTTCCACTCTCAAAGTATATCTTCCATTCCTAGAATATATTTTCCATTCCTAGAATATTTTCCATTCTCAAAGTGTATCTTCCATTCCTAGAATAATATTTTCCATTCCTAGAATATTTTCCATTCTCAAAGTATATCTTCCATTCCTAGAATAATATTTTCCATTCCCAGAATATATTTTTTATTCATAAAACATATTTTCCATTCCCAGAATATATTCTCCATTTTCAGAATACACTTTCCATTCCTAGAATATATTTTCTATTCCTAGAATATATTTTCTACTCCTAAATTATGTTTTTCATTCCCAGAATATATTTTCCACTCCTAAATATATTTTCCATTCAAAGAATATATTTTACATTCTCAGAATATATTTTCCATTCCAAGAATATAATTTTCATTCCCAGAATGTATTTTCAATTCCCAGGATATATTTTCCATCCCGAGAATATATTTTCCATTCACCGAATATACTTTCCATTCCCAGAATATATTTTCTATTCCCAGCATATATTTTCCTTTCCCAGAATATATTCTTCATTCCCAGGATATATTTTCCATTCCCGGAATATATTTTTCATTTCCAAAATATATTTTCCATTCCCAGAATATATGTTAAATTTCTAGAATATATTTTCCATTTCCGGAATATATTCTCCACTCCCAGAATATATTTTCCATCCCCGGAATATATTTTCAATTCCTAGAATATATTTTGACTTCAAAATGCCAAACACGAACCTTAATACAAATTTCCACCTGCAGAGAGAACAATTACTTACCATTTTCGAGGCATATAATTTACTTTCTGGTCTGAAACAAAGTTGACGTCACTACGCTGTTTCTCTCTTGGAAAAAAGAGAGAGAGAGAGAGAGAGAGAGAGAGAGAGAGAGAGAGAGAGAGAGAGAGAAAATGTGCTTTAATATGAAAATACTGCTGTCAGCAACGGCGCTTTCAATACCCTTCATAAAACGTTCAATCCATAAAAAGCGCAAGAGGTTTGGCGAGGGATGGGAGGAGGAGGAGGAGGTTGTCGGCCATTCTGGCATATCAGATTTACAAATCTGTTTTCACTGATACAAAACGAGAAAGAAAATAAGCTGTGCTAATTTACAAAGCAAAGCATCTGTTCTCCTGGAACAACTAACCTAACTTGTACGTCTTGGGTATAAATAGTTGAAAAATTTTACGAGTACGGTAAGCTTTCTGAGAAAGAGGTTTATTGTCTTTCTAACGCAAAGACTGTCACAAGTAAATTCAGCAGGTCTGTCTATCTATCTATCTATCTATCTATCTATCTATCTATCTATCTATCTATATATATATATATATATATATATATATATATATATATATATATATATATATATATATATATATATATATATATATATATATATATATATGTTTGATGGAATTCTGTTTTAACAGAAAATATTTCAGTCATATATATATATATATATATATATATATATATATATATATATATATATATATATATATATATATATATATATATATATATATATATATATAAACAGTTGTGAAGGGTTGGACAGCAAGAGTGAAGAAAGGAAGCCGAAGTGGAGGGAAAGTAAAAGGCTATAATGTGGATGCAGCTATGGGCCAGAGAGACGATGCAAAGACTCATAAAAATTGCCTACAGTGCACCAATTGAGGGGCACTGACGCCACTATCCTTCATCATATTCACCCTTACAACTTTGTTTTCTCAGATTCCTATAGTCACTCACCTCTCACGACGTGACCCAATTATTCCCCTCAGGTCTTTTTTCCCCTTTTTCTTTCATTCTTCGGTCAGTTAGGGGCATTATTTCCCCTCTAATTGACCTTTGCGCCTAATATAAATAGATAATCAAACTACACAAACCTTGACAAAGGATTCAAAGGCAATCAACACTGCCAGGTATAAAATAGAATACTTCCGAAATAAAAGTCTAAAATTCCATATTAAAATAAAAAAAAAAAAACTACAGGATCAAAAGCATAAAATTCCAGGTTGGAAATAAATACTGCACGTTGGGAAAATTACGAGCCTGTGGCAGTGATCTTATCTTCAAAGAGCTTCCGTGATTAAAGAAAAAAAAAAGGATTCATTGAACAAAAAGGCAGAAGTTGATTGAAGCTCCACACAAATTGTTTACCCTTCATTAACTTCGAGCAGGAACACACAATGAAGATGGCCTCCTCTAATGGGAACATGAATGAATATCATCAGCGCAAAAAAATAAATAAATACAACGACGAAAACAAAAACAGTTCATCAAAGGCGACTGCAATATTATTAAAGAGCAAACCACAATATTTTCAGTTACTAATTAAGCTGCTGTACATTTGAATAACAGGAACAGTTTGAATTGATTGAAATGAACATAGAATTTAGGCCAACGGCCAAGCACTGGGACCTAGGAGGTCATTCACCGCTGAAATGGAAATTGACAGTAAAAGATTTGAAAGATGCAACAGGAGGAAAACCTCGCAGTTGCACTATGAATCAATCGTTAGGAGAGGGTGGAGAGTAAGATGGAAGAAAGGGAATATGAAAGAAGGTATAGGAAAAGGAACGAAAAGGGTTGCAGCTAGGGGCAGAAGGCACGCTGCAAAAAAACTTAAGTACTGCCTAAAGTGCACCACATGAGGTGCACTGACGGCACTACCACCCTACGGGCGGGGGTGGGGAGGAAGGAGGAACAGTTTGAGACATTTTAATAAGTTAGTGAGATGCTATAGCCTATACGACCAGTATTACGGAAGTACAAATACACACACACACATACATTTGTATGTACAATCTACCGGTCATTTTTTACAAAATGCGTATGTATTATTTATTAGCCACAGTACCCTCTTTGCTTCTCGAATTCTTCACATTTTCAGAACGCTCGTCACTACGAAGCCTCGGACCAAGTGAAGGTAACCGAAACTATACTGATGACCGACCGAGACTCGATTTCAGTTCAGGGTATCAGGAGGAGGCAACGATAATTACCTACCTGGCCACGGTTATTGAGAAACCAGTCAGACAGATCTCCCCAGTGGACTTTCGATACTGACTACGAATTACTGAAATTAGTTTTATCATATATAAATAAATATATAATATATACATACATACATATATATGTCTATATATATATATATATATATATATATATATATATATATATATATATATATATATATATATATATATATATATATATATATATATATAGCCTATAGTATACATACATATATATATATATATATATGTATGTGTTTATGTATATGTATACTATATATACATACATATATATATATATATGTATATATATAGTATACATATACATACACATATATATACATATACATATACATATATATATATATATATATATATATATATATATATATATATACATATATATGTATAACACATTTGAGAAAGTTTATGTGCGCGCGGCCTCTTCTCTCAAATGGCTACCTCTAACCAGTTCCAAATAAGTCTACTTACCCAACTATAACAACTCTTCCTAAGGAACTGGGTCCATTACATTACTACCGTACATTCTGCAGGACCGACGACGCGACGTCGCCTTTCAGAACAAAAGTCAAACAAAAGTAAACTAATGACTTTCCGACTGATAACTAAAATGATTCCACAAAATTCGGAAGAAAATGAGTTTATTAGACTGCATCACTTGAAGAAAATCATATTTACTGACAAGCAAACAAATTCCCAACTGTTCGATTCTTCCGCCGAGAACAGAACAGAATATAGAATTTAGGACAAAGGCCTAACGCTGGGACCTATGGGGTCATTCAGCGCTGAAACGGAAATTGACAGTAAGAAGGTCTGAAAGGTGTAACAGGAGGAAAACCTCGCAGTTGCACTATGAAGCTTGTTGGAAAGGGTGGAAAGTAAGATGTAAGAAAGAGAATATGAATGAAGGTACAGTAACAGGAATGAAAGAAGCTGCAGCTCGGGGCCGGAGGGACACTGGAAGGACCCTTAAGTAATGGCTACAGTGCACCACGTGAGGTGCACTGACGGCACTACCGCCCTACGGGTGCCGAGATTTAACCCATCTCTTGAGTTTAGGAAACCATTTTTGCTTAAAACGGGATCTGTGATGAGTCGACCAGCTACAATTTGGAGATGACTGGGCTTTCATAAAGAAAGCAGGGATAAAAAAAAAAAAATTCTTTGGATTCCACTCAGTTTAAAAAATATTTTTAAGATCACAAGAATAAAAAAAGAGTAAATACCTATATAAAAAATAATTAAGTAAAAGTTTTTCACTTTAACTTCATCTCGTGTTTTCACTTAACACGCATAGTTAGTCATCTTTTATGTGCGTAGTCACATTATTAATTGTACTATTCATACTGAGAGAGAGAGAGAGAGAGAGAGAGAGAGAGAGAGAGAGAGAGAGAGAGAGAGAGAGAGAGAGAACTATAAACGTATAGAAAAAACATTTTATTTCTGTCATAACTGATAACTTTTGATCAGAAATTCAATATTGTTTGATTAATCCTCATATACCTTTACTATGAAAAATTCTGGGCAATTCACAAATACCTTTCGCCTGTGCAACACCAGGCTCATATATATATATATATATATATATATATATATATATATATATATATATATATATATATATATATATATATATATATATATATATATATATATATATATATATAAGGATGTATGTATGTGTGTGTGTGTGTATGGTATATATATATATATATATATATATATATATATATATATATATATATATATATATATATATATATATTATATTTATATATATATATATATATATATATATATATATATATATATAAGGATGTATGTATGTGTGTGTGCGTGTGTATGTTCCACATACACTCTGAAACGCAGTGAGTAATTTCAACCAAACTTGGTATACATATGACTTACCATCTGGGAAAGAACACTATGGGGAAAAGACATCACTGGCACCAAAAGGGGGGTAAGCGAAGGGTGAAGTGTAAAAATTACAGAAAACGACAGATACTAGTGTCTAATCCACAGTTTTCGAGGTCGTTTAGATGATCAGTGACACTCCCAATGCCCTTAAGTTCAAGTTCAGCCCCAGTAGGGAGGGGGGGTGGGAAGGTGGTGACATGTAAAAATGGCCAAAACGACAGATATTAGTGTCTAATCCATAGTCTTTGAGGTCACTGAGAATAGTGACACTCCTGATGGCCCTTAAGTCCAAGTTCAGCCCTGATAGTAAGGGGGTGGGAAGGGGGTGACGTAAAAATACCCGAATTGACAGACATTAGTGTTTAATCCATAGTTTTCGAGGTTCCTGAGAAGAATAGTGACACTCTCGATGCCCTTTAAGTCCAAGTTCAGCCATAGGAAGTGGGGGTGAGAAGGGGGAGAGAAGGTGGTGGCATGTAAAAATAACCGAAACGACTGACATTAGTGTCTAATCCATAGTTTTCGGATTCCCTGAGAAGAATAGTGACACTCACGATGCCCTTTAAGTCCAAGTTCAGCCCCAATAGGGAGGGGGGTGAGAAGGGGTGGGAAGGGGGTGACACATAAAGAATAACCGAAAATGACAGACATTAGTGCCTAATCCATAGTTTTTGAGGTCACTGAGAAGAACAGTGACACTTCTGACGCCCTTTAAGTCCAAGTTCAGTCCCGATAGGATGGGGGGTGGGAAGGGGTGGGAAGGTGGTGACATGTAAAAAATAACCGAAAACTACAGATATTAGTGTCTACTTCATAGTTTTTGAGGTCACTGAGATTAGTGAAACTCCCGATGCCATTAAGTCCAAGTTCAGCCCCCATAGGAAGGATGGGGTGAGAAGGGGTGAAAAATAAAATGTCAAAAATGCTGGGCAATGTAACTAAAGGAACTATCTTAACACGAATGAGAGAGAGAGAGAGAGAGAGAGAGAGAGAGTTTATCGGTTGTCATTCAGAGATTTCCCAGGCAGTGCCGGGTTGGTCAGCTATTATATATACATATATATATATATGTGTATGTGTGCGTGTGGGCACATATATAGAAACATATATATTTACATATATACATACATATATATATTTCATTATCCCACTGGATCACCTAACTTTAAACCACAAAAACAACTTTCTTTCTGTTTTTGGCAAAGACAGAATATCCCCTAATCCTGAGAGACACGATCATCCTTCGATCCCCAAAAACATTTTAATCCAATTTAAGGCCACATCCTCCTTTAGTCTGGTCCACCCAATTATTTTTCTTCAATCTATTAAAACACACTTTTCCCGCAGAAATAGTGCCACAGGCGCGCGCGCATACAGCTCCACACACACATACACATATATATACATATATACACATAGCATATGTATATGCTATGTGTGTGTGTATGTATGTATATATGAAGACTCAATAAAACAATAAGTGATGAAAAGATGACATACGCGGTTTAGGCTGTCAGACATGAATTTACTTAACAAAACAGTAGATCATGAACAAATATACATACCATGGACTAGTTAGTCAAAGAGGAAGTGAGAGAGAGAGAAAGAAGGTAACGAACATTTTACGGATGAACCTAAGAGAGCTTGTTAGCAAGGAAACAGTACCGAAGGAAACTGAAAATAGCAAGGAAGGTTACTGAGCAAATGGATCTTTGAATAAAATATTCGGATTTTGCCTCAAGAGAATGAAGTCCAGCATCCATGAAGAGTTTTCTAATCTGAGTGATGCACGAGTGGAAGGGGTAATTGTTTACTTGAGAATATTCATTCTTATTGAGGTGACTGTTGAAGGTATAAAGGAAGTAGTTTAGGCTGGACATTTGAGAGGCATCAGAAGTTGAATGAATGAAAAATGAGGTGCTGCAGTATCGTAGAAAATGTGAAATGAAAATATGGCCACAAGGAAAGTGGAAAAATGTTGTAAAATCTTTCGCATCAACTCTGAGGCAGTTTCAAGCACAGTTTGCTTGAAAATATGCCTTACAGTAAAGGTAAAAGATCTTGCACTCCACTGTTTCACTTTCCACGTGGCCATATACTCTTTACATTTTATATCACGTCATTCATGTGCAGGTTATGTGTGTGTGTGTGTGTGTGTGTGTGTGTGTAGAGCACATAACACGAGCCCTAAAAGAGCAGCAGACACCAGACACACAAACCGTCACCACCAATGACTTATTCTCGAGCAACAAAGGCCATTAAAACATCCATCCGAGAGGACACTCATTCAAATTGAACAGAACATCACGCCTTGTGGAGCCTCACAAACGAAACGCATATCTACCTTAAAACTTTTATCACTAAATTCCCCTTTTTACGCTGGACAATGAAAAAGCTTAAGCACACGTCTACCAAGGGATTTAAAGCGGATAGTCTACGGTAGCGAGGTGTATTTAAGGCTCAATATCAGCTTCCTATCTCACTGGCAGGCGACCAAATGGATGTAGTAGATCTCCAACCAGAAGAGCTCTCTTGACCCCAGACTACATAACGGTCTCGGAGTTGGAGCGCGTGAAGGACCGAGTGCTTCAGAGGCGAAAATCCTTATATTAAACCACGGAGTTCCGCTCTTATCGCACCTCCCTACCTCGGAAATATGGAAAAAGTAAACACTCGTCGTCGTCTTCTCCTTCTTCTTCTTCTTCTTCTGCACAAAACATTTCAGAAACCTGCACGAAAATGTCGACGATGGTCTTCACCATCTTATTCTTGATCTCCCGGAGGATATTTAAATCACAATTGAGTTCCCTCTTTCCCCCTCCATCCCCAACCCCCTTCCAAGGCTTTCCTCGACGAGGTAGCGCATTCTTCCGTGGAGGGGAAAAAATCCTCTTGAAATCTGCCGTAGTTATGATAGCAATTACGGAAGTGGATTCGGCAGTTACTGGGGCCTGGTGGCTGTTCTAAAAATGTACGGGGGAATAGAAGGTGCCATACGCTTTAAACGATCAAATTATCAACATGAATAAAATAACACTGAATTACAAACATGAATAAAACAAGTAAAAAATGCAATCGAGTTTTCTGTACAGTGGCTGCAGCGTATACAGTAATCAAGGCCACCGAAAAACATCAATCTTTCGGTGGTCTCGGCATAATGCTGTATCAGCCGCGGCCCATTAAACTTTAACCACGGCCTGGTGGTGGCCTATCCTATATCGTTGCCAGAAGAACGATTAAAGCTAACTTTAACCTTAAATAAAATAAAAACTACTGATGCTAGAGGGCTGCAATTTGGTATGTTTGATGATTGGAGGGTGGATGATCAACATACCAATTTGTAGCCCTCTAGCCTCAGCAGTTTTTAAGATCTGAGGGCGGAGAGAAAAAAGTGCGGACGGACAGACAAAGCCGGCACAATAGTTTACTTTTACAGAAAATTAAAAACACTGAATTATAAACGTGAATAAAATATAAATTTTCTTGTTTGTGAGTAATAACAGCTGCTGGAGGTAATTCTACAAAAACTAGGAGAAAAGTCATTTTCAGTTATTAATTATTAATACTGTTGACAATGACAAATATGGTGCCCCTTTCGTTTCAAGCAATGTTTTGGTTTTGCATTACATACAAAATTAATTACTCTTTCATCATCATCCACACACAAGCCTAAGTAACACAAAAAAATAACTTACTTCCCAAAATAAACATATAAAAGATAAATAAATAATTTAGAACAACTGACGGTCGAATGTATCAATCAGGATTTCATAGACGTGTTAAGAAACATCATCTTCAAATAAAAAAAAAGATTATCTGTAACTTTAAATGCATCTGTAACTT
Source organism: Macrobrachium rosenbergii (assembly GCF_040412425.1). NCBI lineage: Eukaryota > Metazoa > Arthropoda > Malacostraca > Decapoda > Palaemonidae > Macrobrachium > Macrobrachium rosenbergii. The sequence goes on from NC_089743.1 coordinate 45,953,840, forward strand.
TAAATGCAGTATATCGTCAAATAAGAAAATACACTTCCAAACTCAATATATATATATATACATATATATTATGCACATATATATCCTATACGATGAAATGTATATATATACATATATATATATATATATATATATAT
>NC_089743.1:45961476-45991476 GCF_040412425.1 Macrobrachium rosenbergii
CAGCTCATAACTGGACGACCAGTGTTCGACTCTCAAACCGGACGATATGAGCTCAATCCTTCAAATTCCACTTTGCTTATGTAGACCTAAAAAGTGAATTATGTACTTAATTGTTACTCAACCACTGTGGGGCGCAACTAGGGCGGGAGAAGAGAGAAATAACACCAGGCGTGAGTGTTCACAGATCTGGCTGAACGTATACCATAAAACGAGATGGTCTCGACGAGGTAATCCTAACCCAAAAGTGGGTCCTGTACTAACCCTCTCGAAGAAAACAGTACGTAAGATACTCAGCTTCCTTACCAGAAATATTATTATTATTATTATTATTATTATTATTATTATTATTATTATTATTCACAAGATGAACCCTATTCATATGGAGCAAGCCTACAGATTCCAAAAAATATGGTGCTCATTAGGAAGTAAGAGAAGGTAAAGGGAAATACAAAAAGAAGAGATCTAACTTATTAAAAAGAAGAAATAAATTAATAAACAGATATAAATAGAAATAATAGAAACAAAAAAGGAAATGCCTTCAGAAAGTAATATGGTAGGAAAGACAGAGGAAAGATAAGAAGGAAGAAGAGATGGTGAGATAAGAGAGAAGGGTTGGTGACTACGAGAGGAGATGTAAAGATAAGAGAAGGGGTTGAGAGACAAAAAGGATGGAAAACCAGCATGGCTGGGAAGATAGATGCCACGGGAAGATAAAGAGAGGGGTAAGGAAGAAATAGGGCGAAAATAAGACAGCATACAATGGACGACTAGAATTATGCAAATCACATTACTGAGACCATCACTGGGTTAATATAATAAGCGAATACTGACAACAGTTACTTATTCACTATCACTCACCATAAAATATACCTTACAACCAGGGAGTATACATTGTCATTCAGTAAAACTCACTTATCAATCATTCGACTCATTCCTAAAAAAAAATGCACCAAAACTCACCTACAAAAACGCAGAGGGAACCACTTTCAGTACCTAAACTTATAGTACATTTGGAGACAAAGAAGAATTATTGATTAATCACTTAAATTCTTCCTTAAAAATTATGACATTTTCACTGTCAGACAATAAAAAAATCATAATCAATTGATAGAACTCAGACTTAAATTCAACAAGTGTTCAGTAGCAACATCCTGAAAACTCGGTAATTACTGAATAATAATCTCTAAAACTCATACCTAAAAATACTGGGATATTCAGCAACAACAATAAAAAATTCATACCTAAAATTCAAGAAGCATTCACTATCAAAAATCGTACCTAAAATTTCAGAAGTATTCGCAATCAGTAAATAAGGTTGGCATCTAAAAATCAAGAAGTATTCACCATAAATAACTGGCAATTCATATTTAAAATCTAAGAAGTACACGAAAGATAGGGCGAACATATGACCTGGAGTTAATTAGGGCATTGATGTGAGAAATGGGAAACCCTCAGAAGATTCCTTAAATGTAAAGTGAGTTATCAGCGTGAGTCACAAAGCCGAAAATACGTGTCCTTTTAATGAGTTTCTTCAAGAAACGCAAAAGAACAAATACTACAGTATCTGCATAATGATGACATTGTCTGACTGCAACTGTGAACAGAGAGAGAGAGAGAGAGAGAGCTAACAAACTCATATTGATAAAAATCTTATATTTTCATCGCCCTGGGATGTACAGTACATCTACGGATGTACTGTACATCTCTCTCCAGAATTTAAGTGGTCTGAATCATCGTCACTTTTCCTTTATTTTTTTAAATACATAATACCATAACTTTACAAACAGTAGCAAGTGATTTTGAATAACACACGTTTAGACTATCGGTGAAGACATAAACAAGGACACTGTAAATTTAGACAAGAGATACAGCTCTCAGATCAGCAATGAACTGCCAGTACAGTGTCGCGGACATTCTTCTTCACATTCCCTGGGGAGGGAAGCCAGTGCAACATTTTAGCTTAAGAATGAAAATTTATCTGGGGAGGGCAAGTCTGGGACACTTTTTCCACTTCCACGATACATCTTAACCCCGTTCTTTCTGTACTGTTCGAATAATAATAATAATAACATATAATGCGAACAGTAGTGTATTTGAAATTCTTAAATGGCAAAGTATCTCCTTGCTGTCTCTTTTATCAAATGTAAACTAAGTTCAGTGTCTCTAAAGGAATGTTTACCCTAGAAATTAATGCTGAATCAGCTTCAAACCGCAAGGCGCAAACACACATACACACACACACATACATACATACATACATACATACATACATACATATATATATATATATATATATATATATATATATATATATATATATATATATATGTATGTATATATATATGTATATTTATATATATGTACATGTATATGTTTGTGTGTATATATATATATATATATATATATATATATATATATATATATATACCCTGCATATATATATATCTATATATATATATATATATATATATATATATATATATATAGGGTATTTATATATATATATATTTATATGTATATATATATATATATATATATATATATATATATATATATATATATATATTATATACATATAAATAGAAAGAGAATAATGACAGACTAACGAAAATAAACGTAGAAACGGAAAACTTGAAATGTAGCGTAGGAAAAAGTTCCGACTTGAGGAAATTGTTTGGTAAGAAGATGACAAAAACAAAACAAAAATAAAAAAAATTTAATAACGCGAGAGATCTTTTGTCATTTGAGAAAGGAAAAAACGAAATAAATATCCCTCATTGGCCTTATTTCAAGCAAAAAATTACGAAAATTAATACCCCACAACATTTCCACATCAGAGGGTGCTGCAGCAAAGCGTATATATAATATAATCCCAAGATCCCACAACAAGTCCCAGCAGTAAACATATACCACCTGAAATTAACACGGAAAAATGACGACGGAGATAAACGGGTGTGAATTATGCAAAGACGTTCCAAAAACACACACAAAAAGAAGGAAAATAGAGGGAGAAATAAAAGGAGAAATGGAAAACGCGCGCTGTGCAATCACAATAAGAGAGGGGTGGAAACCCAAATGAGAATTACACGAGGGGGATGTCAAGGAGGAAAAGGAAGGATAAAGGAAGAGAGAGAGAGACAGAGAGAGAGAGATAGAGAGAGAGACGAGGTAAAGGAATGAAGAGAGAGAGAAAAGGAAGGAAAAGAGAGAGAGAGAGAGAGAGAGAGAGAGAGAGAGAGAGAGAGAGAGAGAGAGAGAGAGAGTAAAAGAGAAAAAAGAAGGAAAAGAGAGAGAGAGAGAGAGAGAGAGAGAGAGAGAGAGAGAGAGAGAGAGGAGGAAATGGGAAGGAAGAGAGGTAGAGAGAGGAAAGGAAGAAAGAAAGTGAGAGAAAAAGAAGGAAAAGAAAAAAGAAGAAGGAAGAGAAGAGAGAGAGAGAGAGAGAGAGAGAGAGAGAGAGAGAGAGAGAGAGAGAGAGGAGGCGAGCGAGTGACGAGTTTCATGTGGGAAGACAGAGAGCAAGATGAGGGGAACAAGAAACGAGGGAGGAACTCTTAAGAGAGCCGATCACGAGTGAAAATCGTCCCAAAAATTAAAACGAAGAGGAGAACCGGAACTGCAAGACAGAACACACAAACACACATTCATCAGTAACCGACGAAACAGGTATATATAACTGCTGAGAGAGAGAGAGAGAGAGAGAGAGAGAGAGAGAGAGAGAGAGAGAGAGAGAGAGAGGTGAACGACCTCTGGGGTCAAAGGGAATGCGGTCTATAGGAGCAGAGGGGAGATGGAGTGACGGAGTAACGGGGGAGTGGAAGGAATAGGGAGGGTTGGTGGATGAGGGAAAATGATAAACTCGATGAGAAGGAGGTGCGGGAAGGGGAGGAAGAGCGGGAGGAGGAGGAAGGGAAGGAGGTAGGGAGAGAGGGAGGAGGAAGGTGAGGATTTTCTTCTTTTCCTACGCATTCAACTCCACCCAACAAGTTTAGGGCTAAGCAGAGCATCTGGGACAGCCCCGTCTTTCACTACCGTCAAATTGCGTATGTTAAGGGTAAGGTTTATTTCAAACTTCGTATGTTAAGGATGAAGTTTATTTGAGAACACCAGCCACGTTATGCTAATAACCCGATGTACTCGTACATTACTTGATAAAAATGACCATATATTTTTCCAAATGTATTCAAGAACTCCACTGGAAATATAAAGAATTTTGTATTTAAGAACTCCACTGGGATTATAAAGAACTTTGCATTCAAGAACTCTTCTGAGAGTATAAAGAACAACGCATTTCAGACCTCCACTGGGAATATAAAGAACCAAATAGTTAAGTTTCCACTGGGAACATAGAGAACCATGACTTAAAATCTACTTTAAGGTTATCCTGAATTCCCTCTGGCATATTGGCAAGCCCGCGCAGCTCACAATCTGAGGGACCAATGTTCGCCCGCAAAACAGGAAAAGGAAGGACGAATATTAGTTCCCTAAAATCCAATGTTCTCTGATGACCTAAGCAATGAATTAGGTACTTGGTTGTTAGCTGACCGTTGTAGATCGGTGAGAGAAAGAAAGCATATAACAGAGATTAAAACCCAAACCAGAGAACTGATTTCTCCATCAAAGTGTATATCATCAAAACGGCAATGCCTCGACGAGGTAATTCTTACCCATCTAGGTGAAAACATTCATAAGATATTCGTACGATTCTCTTTCCAGAAGACAAAAAAGCAAAAAAAAAATAAATAATAATAATAATAATAATAATAATAATAATAATAATAATAATAATAATAATAATAATAATAATAATAATAATGCAAACATCATATCTCCAAGAGATGTCTGGCTATATTTACCACCTTTCCCATCGTTACACATTCTGACGCAAACGGCAACTGTGAAGGTAATAAGAGCCAATGTTCTCTCTCCTACAGCATCTGATGACATGACCTCAGGGATTCGCACTGCAGGTTTTTGCAACTTAACCATTTTCCTTTTTCTACATGGACTACTTACAATAAACTGTGTTAAATTTAACAAGGTGTCAATGGCTGTTTTTCCTTCAGTAAAAGAAAGCAAGAACTGGAGTATTTATCAAATTATAGACATAGTAACATCCATATAACGAATAATTTTGAAATGGTTAGGTTCAGTCACATTTTTATATGCACTTACGAGCACTTCAGTATAAAGTGGGGAGTCGCTCCTAAATCAGCTGACTATAGATCGACAGATAGAAGTTTACTGACCACAACATAATACAAAAATACATCAAAATGGACATGTTTTTTCATCATTCAAAAACATTAATCCGTTAACTTTTCTACCTTGCAAGGACATGTGCTTGATTAAAGAAGAAAAAGATGGAGGTCATTTGGGATTAAAGAAAAGATACAATCCATAACAAAAAAAAAATATCCTTTGTGAAAGAAGGATTTAGCAAAATTTCTACCGGTGCACTTTAATTGCCTCAGCATTCGTTAAATAAAACGAATCTTAACACTGGAATATTAAAATTTCATACATGCTTCTACTGATTTTTAAAACATTCATTATGAACAATTCATAATCCTTGTCACATCGAATTTTCATTGATTCATAACCTTGGTGATATTAAATTTCCATTTAGATGTAAATGACAGACTAATCAGAAGAAAATAAGAAAAAAAGACGTTTCATCTTTAGTTATCACTGATTATTAATATACGAGTTAGCTGGCGCGCGTAACGTGCGCTGAAACGCTGAGCTGCTGTCTCCCCTACCCTCCCGAGCCACTACCTAACCCTCCCCCACCCGGGGCGTATAAACAGGTTTGCAGGAGGAGGGTGGATGTCTTCCCTACCTACCCCGCACCCACCCGGGGCGGACAAACCGGTTTGCAAGGGGAGGGTGGCTATGTCACGTCTCCCCTGCAATCACCCGGGGGAGAACAAACAGGATCAACACGGATTTTATTATTATAGATGAATATGAAACTCCACTGTACTCAGAGTAGACAGAAAGATGAAATATTCTTCCTATCAACTCGAGATCATTTGAGAAATTTCAAGCACAATACTCCGACTTGACTCCTGAACAAAACCCATTTGTGGCAGGAAGAATCACAATTTTCTCTTAAGATAAAGGTCTTATACATCCGTTATATACGCACACACGTGCCAGCGCTGCTTCTGATTTACTGTATATAAACGTAAGCAACATTTTCCATCTAGCTGGCATGCGCGAAAAGACCTGCCTACGAAAAGAAAAATTTTACGTGAGAAATTAAAAATATAAATTCCCTTGAAGTGATGGCAAACTTCGCTCGTCACCTGTTCCATGTCAGTTACGAAAGCTATTTAACAGTGATGATATTTAAAAAAAATTATTTGTTCTTCCGATAACAGTTAAAATTGTTATTGGATTAACAACTAATAACAATTAAGTATTTCAAGCTCATATTAGGGAAAATTACAGAAAATCTCGGTAGTTTTCCTCTAGCATTTATTTAGCAGGAATAACCTTCGTTAAAATATAGATCAACCATACCTCCCCTAGTTTCTACGCCTTCCTAAGGCAGCAAGGGTACGATAGTCTAATTTATTCCTTAAACCAAGTATGTCTGTTATAACATTTATGTAGTAGGAATGACCTATGTTAAAAAAATACAGTGCCTCGAGCAACAAAAGCTCTCTTACTTTCAAAGCCTTCCTAAACAATAGTCTACTTCATTATACAGGTAAATCTACATAGGCTATATGAACACATCTCACTAATCAAACCCTAAATCTAGCCTTAAAATAAGCAAATCCTTTGTGTTAAATTCGCCAAAATCTTTAGAAGTACACAAATAAAAAGTGCTTCGTTCAAATAAGTTGGAATCTTTGCCCCTCTCTACCACCCACAGCAAAATGAGTGAGGAAACTGGAGGAAACTGACCACACCAAGAGATGTCTTATAATTTTGGAAATGGAAGGAAAAAGGAATGTATTGGGATGTCAAAAAATGGCAAAAAAATTCGTCGTACGTGACGGCAACAGGGAAAAATAATAATAATAATAATAATAATAATAATAATAATAATAATAATAATAATAATAATAATAATAATTTATAATAAGTTTAAAAAAAAACAGTTATTTTTAAAAATAATACAACTTAATTTTTTGTAGATTTTTTACACAACAGTTTTTCACGACGTTGTGAATTTCTTAGCAATAATAATAATAATAATAATAATAATAATAATAATAATAATAATAATAATAATAATAATAATAATAATAATAATTTTCAGTATTAAACGAGTCGCTACAACTAGAGAAAAGAATGAATAAAGAAAAATAAATAAGAAAATAGACAAGCGTACGGAATATTAATCATGATTATCAACACCGAAAAAAAAGTTTTTGCTTTGAACAATTTACAGTAAACTCATGAAAACATTAATGACTTTTTACAATACATTCATTCAACCCATACATACTTTATAAATATTTCAAAACTTTAAATAAACATTTGTCAAACTAACATATACCAACTTCCTAGATACACCTGAAGAAATATAACTTGATTTATACATAGCATCATCTTCGGTAACCCAGGAAAAAGGATAAATGACCTGATCATCCTGGCACACGGATATTCGATAGTTTATAATAACACAGTCAAAATTTAACATAAACCGATATCTTTTAAATTCTAACCAAATTTTTACAAACAACTAGAATTCAAAATTCAAATTATCTTCACAAATGTTAAGCTAAACTTCGACTAGTACAGTTGAGATAGAATAAAAAAAATGCCTTCATGCCCTATAAAAAAACTGTTAACCTGACTGATTTACGAACATGTTTGGAACATGTCCACATTTCTTACCCTCTTTAAAGTCCATATTTCTTGCTCTCATTAAAAAGTTACATTTAGTATATAGTAATCATATAAATACTGTAATTTGCATTCAGTTGGGAGCACATCCCTTTAAAAGGTAGTATATATCAGTTCAGTAAAGGAAACACTTTTACTTCTTTTCAATACAGAAACCTTAGTGCTTGCAGTGTATTATGCAGCTTTAAATATTCTTGACTCTCTAAAGAACGCTTTCCAAACAAAATTTCGCAGCGACATCGCCAATCTTTTTAGATAATAATATATAACACAAGAACTACACTGGTAAGTTATCGAAGGTGACACTTCTTCCATTATTCTTACGGACAGCCACGTAGTGACTAATCTCTACATGTAATCATAATGAACGTATTACTATTAAAATGACGCACGAAAAAACCTGATGCAACAGATATTTCACACTTAAAAAACTTACTACAAATTTTTACCTAAAAGGCGAACGAACGCACTTACAGTTTCATATGTAACATCAACCGTAAGTAAACAATAGGACAAGACAGAATTGCGTACATCCATCAAACCCCTCCAAAGGAAATTATTCTTTTTTATACATTCCCCAAGTGGTTGGAAAAAAAGATAAAAGGACTTTTTTTTTCTGCAAATCATCATAAACAGGTAGATAAGTAAACAATACATTTTCATTCTTGTCTTGTGCTACGTGAAAAATACATACTGAAAAAACTTTTTTCAAGCTGACAAGATAGGCAATGTTTTTTTTTTTTTTTATTCATCGTAAAGTTAAACAAATAACATGACATTTTCATTCTTTTCGTGTGTTTAGTGAAAAACATATATTGAAAAACACTCACTTTTAAAGACGATACCAGCTTCCTTCGACAGCACAGATAATTTGTCTTACGCCACGCACATCTGTTAAGCCTCAAAGACCCACCTGGAAAACAAGAGAGAGGCGGTTAAGCAGTCATATACACACAAAATACATATATAATCAATAATCAACAAATACACAAAAAACAGAAATCACAGAGAAATTCGAAAGTAACCGAGCCCAGATGGCTTAATAAGTATGAAGTAAGCAGCGGAAACACCGGAGAGGCATCATTAATAATTTTAAAAATCCACAAAAAAAAAAAAAAGAAATCAAATGGAATGTACAAAGTAATCGAGCCCAGATGGCTTAGTAAGTTGAAAGTCCGGAGCAAAAACACCGGAGGTAATTAAGCCATCAAAAAACAGAAAAATGCATAATTAATAACCAACATATACACAAACAATAGAAATCAAATACAAATATACAAAGTAATCGAGTCCAGATGGCGTATTATGCACGAAGTCAGCAGGGAAAATACCGTAGAAGCGATTAAGCCCTAATATACACACAAAATGCATCATTAATAATCAACAAATACACAAAAATACAGATATCAAATTGAATATACAAAGTAATCGAGCTACCAGATGGCTTAACAAGACCTTAATAAGTCGGGAGAGAAAACGCAGCCGAACGGTCACTTTCTCCCGACAAAGACAATCTACTGTACTTTCCACGGTCCAGCACCACGCATGACTTCACACGTTGCAAAGTAAGTCCTCTCAACACGGACTATACAACATAAAAGAAAATGACTGGAAAAAATTAAGCTTTTCATTCCAGCGCATTCATCCGTTGTTATTTCCAGCTATCACTGACTAGAGGAACACTATATTAAACATAGAAAAATTTATGTAATTTGAAAATCTGAAACGCAACCACGCAAATCATTATTATTATTATTATTATTATTATTATTATTATTATTATTATTATTATTATTATTATTATTATTATTATTCAGACGATAATTCCGTTTTGTGTTTACCACACATACATTATACATACATATTTATACTATATATATACATATATATATTTATCATATACTGTATGTATATACATATATATACTATAATTCAAATCTGAAGACACACCAAAATTCAGCTACAGAATTAAGTAAACCAGATAAGATAAAGCATGTGCACTTGCGTAAATGTACACTTTCACAAATATGGCTTCAGCAACGCAAGATCCACCTAACTAATGCTCCGGTAATCCCTTTGCAAGACTTACCAACTTACCTAGAAATCTCAGGCCATCGCTCTTAATATCTCTTAAGGCACTTGACAGTTGGCATAAGATATGTTGCCAGACATGACTGTCAAACATGCTCTTCAAACATGTTCATCAAACATGTTCGTCAGGCATGTTCCTCAAACATGTTCTTCACTCTCCTTCGTGGATTTAATCTTCCTCATTGTAAAGTTATATCTGGCTTCTCAATTAATCACCTTGCGTAGCTAAAGACGGCAAGGCTTCGCCATTACCATAAATCAATCGATCAATACTTCCTTGGAGTTCTGTTCTCTCATTTTCGATAATAATAATAATAATAATAATAATAATAATAATAATAATAATAATAATTATTATTATTATTATTATTATTATTATTATTATTATTATTATTATTATTATTCTCATGGTATCATGAGCAACTGAAATTAAAAATAAAATCTACTATGACGGAAAGACTCTAGTAGACTCTCGGTACAAATTACTTTAAGTAACAAGCATTACTTGAGTAATGCATATTACTTAAGGGTGTTTGTGGCGTCCCGTAGGCCCCTAGCTGCACCCACATTTTAGCCTTTTACTTCACCTCCATTTCCGCTTCTTTTTCTTTAATCTTGCTGTCCAACCTATTACTTCTTGATGTAACCGTGGGGTTCTCTTTATCTTGCTGTCCAACCACTCCAGCTCCCTATTTTCATAGTCTTAAGCCTAAATTTCATGAAATCAAAATTAGAAATAATAATACGGGGGGCCCTCCTCCTATGGGCTAGAATAATAATAATAATAATAATAATAATAATAATAATAATAATAATAATAATAATAATGATCGTCCAATCAGCGCCACGGACAAGAACGATCGACCTACCCACACCCAAATATTTACTTCCTGCCCCACACCTTAGATTGCTTTACATTATTTATCGAACTCGTTATTTGCAATCGCTGTTTCTTTGTCAGCGAAGACTTGAATGGCGGCCACACGTAACGTTTCGATTTATATATGTATGTATGTATGTATGTATGTATGTATGTATGTATGTATGTATGTATGTATGTATGTATGTATGTATGTATGTATGTATACACATATAAATATATATATATATATATATTTATATATATATATATATATATATATATATATAATTTATATATGTATATATGAAATAAATGGCTGTTAATGCAGCATATGTACATCCACACACACATTATATATAGACATACATTTATATGTGTATATATGCACATATATAAGTAGACAACCACATGAAAGATGGTCTTTCATGTGGTTGTCTACGTATACATTTGTCACGTGCAGTTTGGTGACTTATTGCTGACACCACACACACACACACACACACATATATATAAATATATATATATATATATATATATATATATATATATATATATATATATATATACTGTGTGTATGTGTGTGCGTGTGTGTATGTGCATATATTGCATTAACATTCCCTTATTCCATACCTCGTATCCGTAAAGTACCTTAACCACCTTGCAATGTAAAGTGTTTCATCTCACAATCACGTGTTTGTCGCCACAAGTGGGTTCTTTACGGATAATCAAAACAATGGTTAATTCAAACAGCCTCTCTTCCAAGTTCGTTACGTCATCTTTTATATTTTTTCAAACTATTACCCGTTTTCCTTTTCTAAGACCAGTAACCGTTTTCTCTTGTATGAGAAAGTGAAAAGAGACAGTAGCCATAGCCACAATCATCCTTGAACTATATATTAATGAATTGTTATATAAACATACACACAACTATTATATAAACTATTATTAATAAATTATATAATGTGATCTAACTGATAGATTATTTACTACAGTAATAAAGAGGCTAGTCATCTCTTAACGGGCCTGACTGAAGAACCTTCCCACGGAGGGGCCGAGAGCTTAACACCCCATGATTATATACAAAAAAGAATAGTGACCTATGCAAAATTAATAGTGACCTATATAAAGAAGAATAGTGACCTATGCACAAAAGAATAGCGACCTGCACAAAAAAAGAATGGTGACCTATTTAAATAAAGAATAGTTTCCTGCCCACAAAAACTAGTGACCTATACAAAAAAGAATAGTGATCTATGCAAAAAAATAAGTGACCTATAAAAATAGTAATTAATAAAAAACAGAATAGTGACCTATAAAAAATTAGTGACCTTTACAAAAAAGAATAGTGAACTATGCAAAAAAAGTGGCCTATAAAAAATAGTAATTAATAAAAAACAGAATAGTGACCTATACAAAGAAGAATAGTGACCTATTCAGAACAGAAAATCGTCGAGAGCTGACATTCATAACTATATAACTGACTACGGATACGGTGACATTGAAACCCTTTCTTTAATCTTTATTGAAAACTCGGTTATCTAATCTTGAATTTCTCCCAGACACTGACACACAAACACACATAACCACACAGACACGGATACAGACACACAAGTACACACAAACAAGAGCTAGTTTTCATTCTGCGTCCACAGCGCGAGAAGTTCCCACTAGCCAGGCAACTTGAGAGCGAGTTTCTCTTTCCTGCAGATTAACAAGACAATCCGCCCGACGCTAAACGAAATTCAATTTGTTCTGCGGCCGAAGTCAAACCTAAAGCAATAAAAGATCCTTCGGGGATGCTTTTAGAACTCCCCGCGGAGCTGAGGTAAGGAGAGGGAGGAGAGGCAATAGAATGAGAGAGAGAAAGAGAGGGGAATGAGAGAGAATGAGAGGTAGAATGAGAGAGAGAAGGAGAGGGAGAATGAGCAAGAGAATGATAGAAAATGAGAAGTGGAATGAGATAGAGGAGAGAGAGAGAGAATGACAGGTAGAATGAGAGAGAGAAAGAGAGGGGAATGAGAGAGAGAATGAGAGGTAGAATGAGAGAGAGAAGGAGAGGGAGAATGAGCGAGAGAATGATAGAAAATGAGAAGTGGAATGAGATAGAGGAGAGAGAGAGAGAATGACAGGTAGAATGAGAGAGAGAAGGAGAGGGAGAATGAGAAAGAGAGAAGGAGAGGGAGAATAAGAGAGAGAATGAGAGGGAGAAGGAGAGGGAGAATGAGAGAGAGAATGAGATAGAGAACGAGAGAGAGAATGACAGGTAGAATGAGAGAGAGAAGAAGAAATAGAATGAGAGAGAGAAGGAGAGAGAGAGAGAGAGAGAGAGAGAGAGAGAGAGAGAGAGAGAATGCGAAGGGAGAAGTGGTCAATGTAACGAAGTTTGGAAGAAACGGAATGTAATTAAATTGTGCCTGGGAATCAATTATGTTCCATGAAAAAATAAAATAATAATAATAATAATAATAATAATAATAATAATAATAATAATAATAATAAGTGCATCAGCTGAATTCAATTTATATAGAGTTTTCTCTATCTTTCCGATTATTGTTATTTCATTTAAAATTGAATGCAACTAATGCAGCTACCACTTTCAATACTATATGCTTAGAAGAGGGTATGCCTACAAATTAATATAATAATAATAATAATAATAATAATAATAATAATAATAATAATAATAATAATAATAATAATAATAATAATATTTCAAATAACTTCAAAACAATATCAACTCTGACTTTCACTTTTAAAGGTATACCTTTTAAAAATGACACCTATAAAGTGAAACCTCGAATATACGACCAAATAAATATTAATGAAGATTCTGAATGTCTTAATCAACAAAACACCATAAGATTAAACAACTTGCCTAATAAAATGCATCATATCTCGACAGAAGTGACTCGAAATAAATATAAGAAAAACAGTAGTAATGAGGACACAGTAAGAAGCTCAAAGGGATGAAATAACATTCGGTGGAGATTATTTGGACAAGTCCTTCAAACAGCCCATGGGAGAATATAGGTGGTAGTATCAGCTCTGCTCCTATGGGCACCAGAGGTGTTGGAAGGCCCAGACCTACTTGGATGTGAACAATGAGAAGGGAGGCTGGAGATGAGTGGAGATTTTTGGAAGATAAAGCGCAGGAAAGACACGACTGGTGGAATTTTACAGAGGTCCTTGGCGTCACGCAGCGTTGGAGGTGATGATAATATATTATTATTATTATTATTATTCATAAAAATCTCATAATAACATGAGTCACTAAAATGGTGAAGAAATCCGCAGTGGTGTAAATTTATAAATTTCTAATATATAATTACATTTGCACCACTGTGGATTTCTCCACCATTATTATTATTCAGAGATGAACCCTGTTCATATGGAACAAGCCCACAGGGGTCTTTGACATGAAATTCGAGCTTCCAAAGAATATGGTGTTCATAAAAAGAAGTAACAGAAATCCGCATTGAAACTAACATTTTGTAATACATTCATTATTTCCCTACAATTCACGAATAAAGATAAAGACTGCTACATCTTAAAATGACACTTAAAATCAAAAATATAAAAAAAAAATTGTCTTTTCTAAGACCTCCAACCAACATGCTCATGAGGTTAGGTCTAGACCACAAGGACGTGTGACGTATTCCAGGTCGCTTGAGGTATACTGTCGACCGCAAAGGTTTTGCACGTTACAAGTGAATCATTGATCTAGAATCGGAAAACCAAATAATAATAATAATAATAATAATAAATAATAATAATAATAATAATAATAATAATAATAATAATACAAGTCTTGAAATGGAGACACGAATCCGCAGCTATGGAAAGTTCTCTGTACAGATGTATTTTTATATATGCACCCACGCATAACTGTGGATTTGGTTCTCCAATAATAATAATAATAATAATAATAATAATAATAATAATAATAATAATAATAATAATAATAACAGTATCCTTTATTTCTGCTCAAAGTCATATACGGAGACAGCAAGGTAGATACCATATAATTTACAAAATTTCGATCAACGAGATAAAAAGTTATAATAAACGGTTGCGCCCAAGCAACTGTTAATAATAATAATAATAATAATAATAATAATAATAATAATAATAATAATAATAATAATAATAATAATAATAATAATACTCTTTATTTAAACTCAAGACCATATAGAGCCATACAAGGTAGATGCAATACAAGACACAAATTTCAGATAAACGAGATGAAAAGGTATAATAATAAACGGCTAAACCCAAACGATTGTTGATAATAATAATAATAATAATAATAATAATAATAATAATAATAATAATAATAATAATAATAATAATAATAATAATAATAATAATCTTTATTCAAAAGGTAAATATACAGATACTCGAAGATAAGGCAGATACAATTTAGATACACGAGATAAAGTTACAACAGTTAACAGCTACACCCAAACAATTGCTAATAATAATAATAATAATAATAATAATAATAATAATAATAATAATAATAATAATAATAACGTACAGTACATATATTTTTCGGCTAGAGCAATAGGGTAGATAGAGAACCCCGGTACAGTTTGCTAAAAATAAGAGTATATATTTTATTTCCAAGTTTTACAACATCAAATAGCATAGCTATGTCAGTATCTGTTCTATACATATAATTACATTTTCTTATTTTCTTAAAAAAAAAAAAAAAAAAAAAACATTGCAATATCAGGCATCTACTACTCTCAAATAATACGAAGCGAAGCCCCTTTTTAACAAAATCAGGATATAGCAGTTATGCAACTGGGCACTGAATTAGCAAAGGCAACGAAGCCACTGCACGACAGTGCACGACAACAACCAAGACACGAGAAAATAAATCTGAAATTCACGAATCTACCCTCAGTACACGAGATTGCATGTTGCTGAAAATATAAGACTGATTCATTGAACGTTCCGGGACTATTTCTTCGTCATGCACGAACATAGGTCATTTTGATTTGCCGGCATAATTGCACGGCTCCGTCCACGTCGTATATTGCAAAAGAAAGCTTGCTAATGAATGGTTTGACAAAAATAATTAGAAAAAATATCTTCGCTGATAAGCGGTCTTGTGTGATCCGATTCAGCAATATGTTTTAGGTTGTGGAGATCATGAGATTAAAAAAATACACACAATAATTCCTACAAAAAAATACTTGACGCAAATGCAATTATGAGATGTAATTAGCAATTTGTTAAGATTGTGAGTTCCTGAAATTAAAAAATAAATTAATATTTCTCAACAAAAATTGACGCAAACGCAATTATGAGTTGTAGTTTAACATTTTGACAGGTTGTGGAGATCATGATATGAAAAAATTATTTTAAAAATTCCCACAAAAAATTGTCGCAAACACAATTATGAGATGTAATCTAACAATTTGCTGGGGTTGAGGAGATCATGACATCATAAAAGAAACATAATTCTCGTATAAAAAATAGACAAAAAAAATTATGAATTGTAATTAACAATTTGTCGAGGTTGTGTAGATCAAGCGATTTAAAAAGAAAGTACAAAATTCTCACAAAAACAAAATTAATGCAAATAATTTCACAGGCAGGTATTGATAACAGCAAAATTCAGTAATGCATAATCACTTACCAAATTATTTACTCCTACACATGAAATTATTTGAAAATTATTTTAGAACATTAAGTTCCAAGGTGAGTGAAACAATCTTTGAAGAAGTCAATATAACAGAATTTGTGATAAAATTATAACAAATAACAACTTGTTTGTTACAAACTTGATATCCTTCAGACTAAATATCCTTCAGAAATCCTCTCTCTCTCTCTCTCTCTCTCTCTCTCTCTCTCTCTCTCTCTCTCTCTCTCTCTCTCTCTCTCTCTCTCTCCTTTGTAAACCCTCGAATGGTCATTTAATACAGAACAAAAAGCCTGAATCTCTCTCTCTCTCTCTCTCTCTCTCTCTCTCTCTCTCTCTCTCTCTCTCTCTCTCCACTTTTGAAAAGCTCGAATGGTCATTTAATACAAAACAAAAACCTAAATGAATTTCTCTCTCTCTCTCTCTCTCTCCACCTTTTGAAAACCTCGAGTGGTCATTTAATGCAAACGAAAAACCTCACAATGAATTTAGCCTCCAGCTTAATCCCCAACACTTTCACTCGGCTTACAAAACGGCACATTCATGTCATCCCCCAAAGGGATTTAAATCCTTTGAATCACAAATCCCAAGATCGATTCCTGAAAAGCAACAAATCCACGCCTGCTACAGTGTTGGTAATTTTACAGAGGAGTTTTTTTTATTTATTTATTTCGTCCTTTATTATTCATTTACTTATCTGGCTGTCAAACTTCTCAGTACCAGAGGTTCTTTATTCCTCACACCGTTGGACTGTGGAACAGTCTTCTTGAGGATGTGTAACCGGAACCTCAGAAGTTCAAGCGATGATGCAATGCATTAGCACTCTAAAACGATTTCTCTTGTATTTTAACCATTTATTTACATTTTTATCTGTTTTTTTTATTTGTTAATTTATGTATTTCCAGTTACCTTCTTCTATTTTATTGAAAGGAATACCATATTCTTTGGAAGCTTGAATCTCAAGTTAATTGCCCCTGCAGGCCTGTTCCATATGAATAGGGTTCATCTTCAATAATATAATAAAAATAATAATGTATCCTGGATGGGAAAGGGAATACATTTGATTTTTACGAAATTTAGGCTGCAAACTGAAACTGTAGCAATTTCAGCCATACGGCACTTTGAACTGTGACAAGAGGGACTTGGAGTGGTTGGACAGCAAGATAAAGGGATCTAGAAAATAGAGATGAAGCACAAGAATCTAAAGGTGGAACTGAGAAAAACCCCACGGGTGCACTAGGAAACAATAGTTGGAGTGGTTGGACACCAAGGTTGTAGAAAGGAAACGGGAGTGGAGGCGAAGTAAAAGGCCAAAAAGAGGGTGCGGCTAAGGGCCAAAGGGACGCTGCAAACACCCTTCAGTAATGCCTACAGTGCACCATGTGAGGTGCACTAATGAAACTGATTCCCTACGATTCTGTACCTCCTGAAAACAAATTTTGGAATTCTAATACTTCTTCAGCTTTTCCCGACACATAATCTTCAAGAGGTTTCTCCATAGTGTCCAGATCTATTACCTTCCCAATTCTCTTCCTCGCTTCAGAAAGGCCTGGGCTTGATAACGGATTCATAGGCTACTCGACCCAATCACCTATGCATGAATACAAAAATAATTTTCACGGTTCGTATCCATTTGTAAAAGGCAAAACCGTGTAAAAATTTGTAAAAACAGACTCACTGCAAATTGCAGGACCTCTTTCATGCAGGCTAGCGATCATGAGCACAATGTCGTTATTGAAGGAGAGATTATTAAACATCAACAACGCAATATTGTGTGCGAGCGTTTATACAATATTCCTTAATCACTCGTGTCGTTACACACAATTATAATTACAAATAAGAAACTGGCATCCTCTGGTCAAATAGTTTACACTCCTCCTTGTTTTTCCTGATTTATAATCTTTTTTGCCTTGTAAAAGGCAAACCTATTGTTTCCTACGCGGTTAATCCCTTGACCTTTCATCATTCCTTCCCGTTAACCCTTCTTTATTCCTTTTCAGCTCCCTCGCTTTCTTCCAACATGAGCTACAAAAGGGCATTAGGGTGCCCGTACCGCTGGCCTTTCCTCTCGAATAAAAATCACGAATTATTTTTTCAAGTAAAATTGGCGCCATTATCACTTCTATTAAGAATCCAAAGTTGTTCTTTTCGTACCAAAAGAGCGATGTACTTGAATATTTAAGCTCAATGAAAGCTTAATATGTCGGGCAGCTAAAACAAAATATGAATAGTATGTATGCTAAGAGAATCACACCGTCGTGATCGAAGTGTTGCAAATTAAAAATCCATAACTATATCAATAAATTATATCAATATAAAGCTTAAAAGCAAAGACTTTTGAACACTGAGAAGGAGCACCGTTTAGGTGCACCGTTTAACTGCTCTAAAATCTTTACTGATTTAAGTAATCATAATTTTCTTTTAATTTTTACATTAATACAATTTACTGATACAATTGTTGATTTTTAATTTAAAATTAGTAAGTATAATCATCTAATTTTCTCTCCGCAGTCCTCTAACAGTCATGTACCAGTATTTTAATTTTTACATTAATACAATTTACTGTTATAGCTTTGGATTTTTCATTTAAAATTAATAAGTACAATCATCTAATTTTCTCTCCGCAGTCCTCTAACAGTCATATACCAGTATTCTAATTTTTACATTAATACAATTTACTGATATAATTGTGGATTTTCTATTTAAAATTAGTAAGTATAATCATCTAATTTTCTCTCCGCAGTCCTCTAACAGTCATGTACCAATATTACCCCATCAATAAAATCAGTCTCATGAGTATCAATACAGATTGCGTAATGTTCGAACCCCAACACAAATTTAAACTCAATCCAATTATTCCACTTGTACTAAATTGGCAACTGAAAATCATATACAAAACAAAGAATATACAACCAGATGTTAAAAAGAGCCTTCTTCCACGAAAGTTTTTCCCTATGCAAATGAGGTGTGTGTATGATAGATTATATCCCAACAGACGGCTTGACGGGAAGGCTAAGGTACATTTCTCAATTAGGGCCTTTTCTTCTTCTCCCCCTTTTTTTCTTCTTCTTCTTCTTCTTCTTCTTCTTCTTCTTCTTCTTCTTCTTCTTCTGTTCGCGGCACTGTTATCATTCAACTGAACTTAAAAAAAAGGTCTGACCTCTTCTCGTCCTTGGCAAAGGCCCAATGAATTGGATCTCAGTGGAACTTTGTAAGGTTGAAGAAACATATGTTCGCTTAATGGAATGACACTCATGTCAGAAACTCTCTACAGAAGCAATAGGTAAATATATTAAATGCAAATAAATTAAAGCACTCTACATACAAGTAACATCAAAAACAAACTGTGGCAACAAACAAACAACAGGTTCAGTAAAGAAATATACTTACTACAGGCCTATAGCATCACTCAGCATTCAACATTAACATAACAAATTTCACCTCCATTCTCACAGCTTCCAAATGACTGTCTCTCTCTCTCTCTCTCTCTCTCTCTCTCTCTCTCTCTCTCTCTCTCTCTCTCTCTCTCTCAAAAAAAAAGTAAATAAATAAATAAAAATAAATAAATAAATAAATAAAATAAAATAAAACAAATAAATAAATAAATAAGAACCCCGTCCATTCACTCACAAGAAAAAATTCATAGCAGAAAATTAAATAACCTCTCAAAAAAAATCATAACCCTGCCCATTCACTCAAGAGAAATTTCACAACTGAAAATTAAATTAAGTAACCCATTGAGGTCATCCACAATGACAACATAAGGGAACCACTTATCCAGGACCCACTATCGCACATTCTTTGTGCCATCTCACGTCCGTCACAAATGACCCCGGGCCACACATGGGCATGTGGAGGAATTTTCTGAACGACGATTACAGATTTCGTCATCGGCCGAGAGGAGAAGGGAAATTAAAACACGACGTGTGATGGCTAACAGGTGCGCGGAGCGTGACTGAATGCTAACAAGAAGGTAATGACTAAATAGTGATAAACCACTTTTTATTGCGTTGCTGTGAATTCGTACGTTTGTGAATGTATTACAAAAAAACATCAAAACTATGAACGTACTACAAAAATACATGAAAAACTATGAATGTATTACAAAAATACATAAAAACTATGAATGTATTACAAAAATACATAAAAACAATGAATGTATTACAAAAATACATAAAAACTATGAATGTATTACAAAAATACATAAAAACTATGAATGTATTACAAAAATACATAAAAACTATGAAAGTATAACAAAAATACATAAAAACTATGAAAGTATAACAAAAATACATAAAAACTACAAACAGCTTTTACAACACTCCATATTTATGAGCTTGTGAATGTGACACACAAAAATGCTAAGGGGTGTTATCACTTTTTACCGATTTGTTGTGAACTCTTACGTTTGTGAGTGTATAACAAAAATACATATAAGCTACAACATGTAATTTAATGTTAACACGAAGGCAATTACAAATTATGACAAACCACCTTTTACTGAATTGTTGAGAATTCGTAAGTTTGTGAATGTATTACAAAATTTCACATAAGCTACAACATGTGATTGAATGTTAACAAATGACAAACCACTTTTAACTGATTTTTTTTGTGAATTCACACGTTTGTGAATGTATTACAAAGTTCTGTAAACACTACATACAGTGTTTGCAATGCTTTTTTTATTTATGAAGTTGTGAATGTGACACAAAAATGCAAATCGAATGTTAATACAAAGGTAGTTACAAATAATGATAAACCACTTTTTTACAGAATTTTTTTTTAAAATTCACACGTTTGTGAATGTATTACAAAACTACATACAAAATACGCACAGTTATTGCAATTTGAGCATTTGTGAATGTGACACACATAAATGCAAATGAACCACATTCAGTTTTGATAAACTGTTTTGCATTTATGCAGCTGTTTAATATTATTTGTAAAGGTACGCTGTCCATAATCCGCACTGAATTTTTAACAACTGAGTGATTCTACTTTCACTTTCCAGGCATTAATCCGATAGCTTTTTTTTTTTTTTTTTTTGCCTACATTTACTCTCCCTTACAAACCAAGATGTGTCAGGTGGAACGTGTTACAAGAAAAAAATAGTAATAATTATGAAAAATAGAAACTGACGCCCAATTTTAGATGCTAGTGACAATAGAACATCGGGAATTTCTTTCTTTCTTTAAATCTTCAGCTGAAAACCCTTTTGGACACTGTCAACAGACTATAACAAACCCCAAGAGGGCTCCAAAGGGAAATCAGCCTGCAGAGAGAGAGAGAGAGAGAGAGAGAGAGAGAGAGAGAGAGAGAGAGAGAGAGAGAGAGAGAGAGAGAGAGAGAGTTGTAGGAGAAGGTGATGAGTAAATAAACATGAGGGAATAGAAAATAAAACCGACTTAACTGCATTCAGGAGGCGTCAGCAGAGAGCAGAAATGAATGTGCTTCTGGCTTAAACATTTGGAGATCACAAGATTCCAAAACTGCACTGGGCAAACTATAATATATTTTAGTTGCAGCCAACTAGCAAACTGAGTGGGATTAATGGAATGGAATGCAGAACTTAGGCCAAAGGCCTAACACTGGGATCTATGAGGTCATTCAGCGCTGGAGTGGGATTAAACCTGAAACTAAAAAATGATACACTGCAGCAGCAGGCTGGTACTAAAAATATAAATCTATAAATGAATAATAAGCAAAACTCCAATTTAGCACACTTAATATAAACATTTTTCAATAATGTTGGCGAAAAGTCCGACCATGGAAGCAAATTGCTGTAATCATCATTTGCAAAACTTATCAACAAAAACAAAAAAAATATATAAAAACCTTAAAAAAAGGTAAAAATACAAAACTACTCCAAAGTACAATAACCTAAGCTAAGCTATTTCGCAGACCCAAACTTTGCTAATTGCAACTCGAGCAAGCAAAAAAAAAGTGGGGGGCGGGTTTAGGGCCCCTGGAATATTAACATAACGCATTGATCGTGGTCATTAAGGTACTCGCTAATTACATGTTCCCACATTCCGAATATGCAGGGTCGACCTGTGGAATTAAAGGAGATGCAGTAATTTGCTCATGAAATACCATCAGAGTTTTGTATCATCCCTTTATAATCTACTGATATTTTTATCTCTTTATTTATTAATTTTGATCCTTTACTTTTAATTTTCTGTAAAAGAAAACTATTGTGCCGGCTTTGTCTGTCCGTCCGCACTTTATTCTGTCCGCACTTTTTCTGTCCGCCCTCAGATCTTAAAAACTACTGAGTCTAGAGGGCTGCAAATTGGTATGTTGCTTACCCACCCTCCATTCATCACACATACCAAACTGCAGCCCTCTATCCTCAGTAGTATTTATTTTATTTAAGGTTAAAGTTAGCCATTATCGTGCTTCTGGCAACGATATAGGATAGGACACCACCGGGCCTGGTTAAAGTTTCATGGGTCGCGGCTCATACAGCATTATACCGAGACCACCAAAAGATAGATATATTTTCGGTGGCGTTGATTATACGCTATAGCGGTTGTACAGAAAACTCGATTGCGCCGAAGAAACTTTTACCTGTTTCTTTTCTAGTATCTGATCTCCTTATTCTGTATTTCCTAGTTCCTTCCGTCGCTTTATTCAAATGAACAAATGAACACCACATTACAAAAATACTCAGTCGCATGAGTCTGGAAACAGAGAAACAAATCCATAGTTATGTGTGGGTACAAATATATTTAGGAATAAATCTCTACAGAGAGCTTTCGGGAATCTGTTCTATTCCCCTTTTCAATCGAACAGATTCCCGAAAGCTCTCTGTACAGATTCATTTCTAAATATATTGGTACCCACACGTAACTCTGGATTTGTTTCGCCGAACACTTTATTCTTTGGAAGCTTGAATTTCAAGTCAGTGGCCCCTATGGGCTTCTTCCATATGAATAGGGTTCGTCTTCTGAATAATAATAATAATAATAATAATAATAATAATAATAATAATAATAATAATAATAATAATAATATTATTATTATTATTATTATTATTATTATTATTATTATTAATAATAATCGTCTTCTGAATAATAATAATAATAATAATAATAATAATAATTATTATTATTATTATTATTATTATTATTATTATTATTATTATTATTATTATTATTATTATTATTGTTGCATGACAGTTATTTACTGGGCCATTGTATGATTCTGGTACTGTCATTACAGCATGGTGGTAACGTCATACAACTTCCTAGTGTAAATATTTCGTATTATTTACAAAGTACCATTAGAATTTTTATATCGTTCCTTAGTAATTAAATAATGTTGCTAAATGACTGTCATTTACTGGGTCACCATATGAAATTGGCACTATCATTGTAACATGGTGGTAATGTCACACAACTTCCTAGTGTTAATATTCTAGAATAATACCCCCATATAGTTGCGTCATTGTGCGTCGATAACACAGCCTTGGACTATTGCGTAGCGCACGTTGATGCTCAACAATACCCCTTGATTATATGGTAAATACCACATCAGCGTAATGTTGTATAAATACAGTATGGTGACATGACTAAATTATACTAGAAATAAATTACCTTCCTCCTACTCATGGGGATAATCTCTTCCTGTAATTGGAGAAGCAATTTATTTAATGGGCAGTTACTGAAGAGGGTAGTTATTCAAGAGATAACTGTATAATATTTTTCAGAATTATATCATTAAAAATAAAAAATATTTTCCTCTCATGAAAGTGTGGTTAAGGGGACTCGACTTCACGTGTAACGATATAATAATGCATTACCCTAAAAGTCTGGAATGAGAGAGAGAGAGAGAGACAGAGAGACAGAGAGAAATGTAACGATAACACAATGTCCCAAAATTCTGGAGAGAGAGAGAGAGAGAGAGAGAGAGAGAGAGAGAGAGAGAGAGAGTGTGTGTAACGATTTGATAATACTTGGAATGAGAGAGAGAGAGAGAGAGAGAGAGAGAGAGAGAGAGAGAGAGAGAGAGAGAGAGAGACCTAATTATCATATGCCTAAGTAACGAACAAAATTATTATATGTACATAAAATGAGAGAGAGAGAGAGAGAGAGAGAGAGAGAGAGAGAGAGAGAGAGAGAGAGAGAGAGAGATTATACAAATAACCATATAAATAAATCAATAAATGTCACCCAGGCCTAAAATAAATGTTAATCTTCTACATTTCACGTCACATAATTACATTCCTTATTCCATGTAATGAATATTGATTTCTGAAACTATTAATAAGTAATAGTAAGAAAGGCAACAACAATAATGGGAGTCAAGGTCTGCACAAGCAAAGCCTTCTCCGTGTGTTGAATTCATATGAGTTCAAATACTCCGTTATATTCTTTACAGCACCAGAATACAAGATGTAACTGGATTCCCATCTTAAACCGGGCTGATCATCTTGGATTGTGGTTTCTTTAAATTCTGCTCAACAGTGACTTATTCTCATAAGTAACCAAAAAACACAAAGGTAAACTATCTTGTGTTTATAATGTATTCTAAACCAACAAACACATTAAAAGGTAAAATATCTTGTGTTAATAATGTATTCTACCACTGTGTACTCAGTTTCCCTTGATTTAATAATCCGTTTTATACTATTATTTTTGTCTGTTTATATAACAACATATTTTCTATATTGGTTTAAAAGACTGACTGCGTTTTCCGTGTAGATGTCTGCTTTAATTCCATGCCTGCCTTAATCTTTCTTAATATTTAATCATTATTATTATCCGAGCTTAGTTCTTTGAAGCATGATCGTACTGAACGCGTTTCCTTTAATCCTTAGTTAAAGTGATTTTATATGCAATCTAAGGAGATTACTGGATTACAAAAATATCGGCAGATCGACAAAGACATTGGAAAATGAAAATTAATATTTAATCACCGTCCCCTACAGCGCTTTGCTCATAAAAGAAAAATTATATATTAAGAGCAAATTCTACTTTGAGTTGGGCATTCTTCGGAGTTTACAGTTTACAGCCAATCATTTTAAGACAAGTTTACGTTTCAGAGACATGGTATTTTTTTTTCTTCAGACTACATTCATTATTCATGCAGGGTCTACAGTAAAATCATCACGATTATTCATATCATTTTGTTTACTTTCGACATATGTTTTTATTCATCACTTTTTAGCGAATCTCAGTTTATTCACTATGAACACTAAATTGATTTGTAAATTCCGCTTTACCCTCGACACTAAATGTATTTCTCATCGGTAACTGAACCATACCTCACGGAAATCGTAACCAAACCATACATAAAATACATAAAACAGGAAACACAACACAGGAATTACCTGAGGACTGAGAAAGTCTGCCATTGGAAAACAGAAATCCTGCAAGTACTTTACCAAGATCAAATACCGTCAGTTCACCCAACTTTCCTCACAACTTTATGCCTAAGTATTTTAAAACTATTTCCTAATTACCTCCGAGTTTTAAAATTTGAAATATGTGAAGGTCATCCATTAACGCCTCTTTGGGTGTATATTTATATATTTATAATAAACAAGAGGCTAAAGAAATACACTTAATCCCGGCAAATATTTTGACATTATTTTGACATATTTTCCCCGGGGTCCCTCGAGCAGAAATAAACACTTGGGAGGAGGTGGAGATGCTTTAGAGAGAGAGAGAGAGAGAGAGAGAGAGAGAGAGAGAGAGAGAGAGAGAGAGAGAGAGAGAGAGAGACGATACATATATATATATATACATATATATATATATATATATATATATATATATATATATATATATATATATATATATATATATATATATATAAAGAGATGGTGGTGGAAATGACATTGTATGTGTGTGTGTTTATGTATGTATATATATATATATATATATATATATATATATATATATATATATATATATATATATATATATATATATATATATATATATATATATCACACATTACCACAGGTGAAAAATAAGAAACAATAGGTCCTGACCGGTTTCGACTTTATTTCCAAGCCATTGACGAAGGACTGATACAGAGTGTGAGAAATCACAAATATATATACTACAAGAACAGTACTGAAACATACACAACCGTTAGAGGCTCCATATCCCCACTCAGGCCGGTGTCGAGGTAGAGTGGCCTTTAAAACTCATTTGGCTAAAAATCACAATAGACTCTCAGGGGACATTGCTGATAAACAGACCATACCCACCTCAGATCCACACCTAAAAACATGGAGGCGGAGTTTGGAAACTCATTAACATTACTACCCTCGTACTGTGTTTACAAATATGATAATCCTATTTTCAATATCTCTACTGCCTACCTTAAAGTTTAAACAATTTACAAATTTCTTTTGATATTAAAGGATCAAGTTTATACATCCCTTGACTGATATTCATATTATGGTTGTAACTTTCTTTATGAAGCTAGATTCAATGATGTTCCTTTCCAGTGCATTATTAGAATATACAATCCTTTTTGCCCCTTCCCAGTTGATAGCATGATTGTTCTCACTAACATGTACAAATATACCACTGTTCCTTGTGCATATCTCAATGTTGTTCAATTCTTTTTCCAGTGCTTTCCCGGTTTGATCCTTTAATATCAAAAAGAAATTTGTAAATTGTTTAAACTTTAAGGTAGGCAGTAGAGATATATGAAAATAGGATTATCATATTTGTAAACACAGTACGAGAGGGTAGTAATGTTAATGAGTTTCCAAACTCCGCCTCCATGACACCTGTCAGGTGTGGATCTGAGGTGGGGTATGGTCTGTTTATCAGCAATGTCCCCTGAGAGTCTATTGTGATTTTTAGCCAAATGAGTTTTAAAGGCCACTCCTACCTCGACACCGGCCTGAGTGGGGATATGGAGCCTCTAACGGTTGTGTATGTTCGTCAGTACTGTTCTTGTAGATATATATTTGTGATTTCTCACACTCTGTATCAGTCCTTCGTCAATGGCTTGAAATAAAGTCGAAACCGGTCAGGACCTATACCCCTGTTTCTTATTTTTCACCTGTGGTAATGTGTGATAAATGAATCACGTACAAAAGTGATAATAATCATCATATATACATATATATATATATATATATATATATATATATATATATATATATATATATATATATATATAAAAGAGAGAGATGGTGGTGGAAATGACATTGTATGTGTGTGTTTATGTATGTACTATATATATATATATATATATATATATATATATATATATATATATATATATATATATATATATATATATATATATATATATATATATATATAGAGAGAGAGAGAGAGAGAGAGAGAGAGAGAGAGAGAGAGAGAGAGAGAGAGAGAGAGACACTCGCCAGAGGAGACCAACCGCAAAACAGACAGTTCATGAACGCAGCGTTGTGGCGAAGGGGAGGAGGAGGGGATCGTCCAATCACCTTACGTAAACAAATGACTGACAGAACTTGATGCAATCTCGAGTTCACATTACATGCAATTTTGATAACGAGGTCAAGATTAGATCCGCAAGCAATGCACATGCGGGTTTGTGAACTTTGCTGCAGAAACACATACACGCACATACACATACACGCACACACACAGCATTCTACATCCATTACGCTGTTTCTTGATTGCAGTTCAAAGGTTCTATTCATACCAAAATTGTGTGGTGTTTCTCATATTATTAACACGGACACGCATGATTAAAATGTCACACATATGCAATTAAAAATAGGCTATGAAAATGTGTGTGTATGTATATGGCTATTTAAATGTACATTTATTCACCGAAAGCCACATATATTTATACTATTATAAGTAAAACCATTCCTCTCGGGGAACTCGGCAGTTCAAAGGTTTCATTCACACCATAAAGAAGTGGCGTTTCTCGCACTATATTACCAGGAAGAACACGTGTGACAAAAATAACTTAGCATACACATGCAATTAAAAACATGAGATGAAAGTGTTTGTGCCTGTGTATATATGTTTGTTTAAATGTATATTTATTCATTTAAAACCACATACATTCATACTTTTTTAAGTAAAACCATTCCTCTCAGGGAACTCCCAAGACATAAACAACATCTCCAGACTGTGTATCAGGTTTCCACTTATTTACTCACAACGTCTCCCACCCACCCCCATCCCTATCCCAGGTAATCCACTGACAATCCCCCATCGCCCCTCCCCAAGCTCCAATCCTCTACCTCCCCCAGCTCCAATCCTCTACCTAACCCCCCTCCCCCCAACTCCCTACCTACATGATTCTCCTAACTTCAGAAAGAAGAAAGCGAGGATTCCTACGCATTTAACATGAATGGAATGCCATGTTTGGTTTTATATGAACTCTTCATGTTAGCTTGAGCTTTCTTTATACCAGCACGGGCTCTTGCTTCGATACGCAGTCTATATGAAATAATAGCTCACTAGTTCAGTAGCAAATACTTCCGGGTCAAGGATCGAAGTCCAAAATTATGCGCAAAAGCAATTTTTTAAAATACTCCCAAAACAGCAAATTTTTAAAAATATTCCCAAAAATGCCAAATTTTTTAATATCCCCAGAAATGACAAATTATTAAAGTAATTTTCACATTACCTTTGTATACAAACCATTGCCCTTCATATATGGAATATCCTTCTGCGCATGCGCTGGACCGGCCGTATACTGACTAAACAAGGGTGGTAAAGAACTTGCCTTGTAAGCCTACAACAAGCGAGATCAACGCTCGTTGGAAAAAGGAAGTCCATTAACACAGTTTAAATTGATAAAAATGTCAGCAGTAACTCTCTGGTTAAGAAGCATGACTAGACATATGGCTTTCGTTCAAAGTTAAGACCTGAAAATGCTGCTACGATGTAGTAATGAACTGAGATATTGCGTCACAAGAAATGGCATATTTAAGTATAAGGTATAAAAGCGTAAACCAACTGCGCTGTAACTAGTCGAGAGAATAAAAGATTAATAGTCTATACCAGCGGTTCTTAACCTGGGGGCCAGGGGGTCGTTTGGGGTTTCTCAAGGGGTCATATAGGGTTCGGGAGAATATAACTCATTTTCATATACAGTATATTTGGATTAGCCAGTTGGGCTAATACCAGTTTCGTGAGTGCAACTTGTTACCTCACCCCCAACCCCCACCGGGGCCCCGCGCTTGTTCGGGTGTTGTCGGATCGATGGTTCACCGTTTCGAAATTTATTATGGGGGGGGGGGGTCGCAGGATGAAAAAGGCTAAGAACCACTGGTCTATACTTTTACCTTAATTTGTCAATACCCGAAAAGTTCTAGTTAATATGCACCTAATCAATGTCTACATCACTACAGTTAATATCCTCATTATAACAGAAGAGTAACAATTAGCAGATCACTAGGGCTTGACCCCAAAATGAAAGGTCATAGGTCACATGTGTGACCGGTGAAAAAAATAACGAAGAACGTAACTCAAGGTCACTATGAATACAATTCCTCATTATGCAAAAGAAAGTGTCCTTCAGAATTCAGATTCCCATAGAATCGTAGGATCAA
>NC_089743.1:45996476-46073976 GCF_040412425.1 Macrobrachium rosenbergii
CCTTCACTATGCCCAGTTCCCAGGTCTAGCATTAATCCGATGCATTGACTATATAATCAAGACATTACGCCACCTACAGATTGATTTATTGATTTATCTAACATCCGTCACGACACCATAATTCATCGAGGTCGTGATACCTGCAGGCATAGTAAAATTTGCACGATACAGATCTACATATTTCTGAGAAATTATTGAATATTTCCTTCCGTGGTGATTACAAAAAGATAAAAGCATTAAATTTTATTAAAATTATAAAGTTCAAAAACAAAATTAGTCGACAGTCTGCATCTTTTCTTAACACACGTCTAATTCTTAGTTTTCTGAAAAGAAAACTATTGTGCCGGCTTTGTCTGTCCGCCCTCAGATCTTAAAAACTGCTGAGGCTAGAGGGCTGCAAATTGGTATGTTGATAACCCACCCTCCAATCATCAAACTTACCAAATTGCAGCCATATAGCCTCAGTAGTTTTTACTTTATTTAACATTAAAGTTAGCCATAATCGTCCGTCTGGCAACGATATAGGCCAGGCCACCACAGGCTGGTGGTTAAAGTTTCATGGGCCGCAGTTCATACAGCATTATACCGGGAACACCGAAAGATGGATCTGTTTTCCGTGGCTTTGATTATACGTATTTTTTACTTCCTTTTTTTGTGTGTCTACATTGCAAATGAAAATCTATGTTTGTTGGTGCATTTATCTCAGGTATTACCTTGCTATTTGTGCTACTGATGTTTATTTTACCAACCTAGCAATACTGCTTTGCAGGTCTTGCCAAAGCATAGATTTGTGTCGACGATGAACATCATTTAGATGCCAATTACGGGCTGCCCTAGAGCAAGAGCCCGTGCTGGCACAAGGCCAGCTTAAACTAGAAGAAGAAGAAGAAGAAGAAGAATGCCAATAGTGAACTGAACAGACATATATATACACAAGGCCAAATTATCAAACAACTGAAGTCCCTGAGTGAGGTAAATGCAAACATTACGAGCTAATATACGAAACTAACAAGTAAAATAGATAATTGTGAATTAGAACAATTATTTTTCTCAGATTTTGCGTATAGCAACAGGAACGCTGTATTCTGAAGAGTGGGGCTGCACTGGGATGTAACTGAAGGGAAACGCATTTCAGAGCCTCTGGCAAATGAGAATAAGTGAGATGAACTTTTGAAAAATCGTCCGAGTTAAACTGACAAAATTAGGCCTAAATGATTTGCCCAAATCCAAATAGTAAGTTGTGACAATACAAATCTATGCTTTGACAGAGTCTACAAAGGTCCCTACCGCTAATTTGACAAAGTTAATTTTTAGTGTTCTGTAAAAGAAAATTACTGAGTTGGTATTGTCTGTCCGTCCTCACTTTTTCTGTCCGCCCTCAGACCTTAAAAACTACCGAGGCTAGAGGGCTGCAAATTGGTATGTTGATCATCCACCCTCCAATCATCAATCATACCAAATTGCAGCCCTCTAGCCTCAGTAGTTTTTATTTTATTTAAGGTTAAAGTTAGCCATGATTGTGCGTCTGGCACCGCTATAGGTGCCAACAACACAGGCCACCACTGGGCCGTGGCTGAAAGTTTCATGGGCCGCGGCTGACAGTGTCACGGGCCGTGGCTGAGAGTTTCATAAATCATTATACGCTGTGGAGAAAACTCGATTGCGCCCAAGAAACTTCGGCGCATGTGTTACTTGTTATTAATATAATTAGCTAAACAATACCTGAAATAAATACATAAATAAAGATCCTCTTTTACAAGGTAGAGACAAGAAAAAAATTAATCTCAGAAAGAAGAAGAAGAAAGGCTGGACAGCTGCAGCAGCAGTGACACGGAGGAGTGAAAGAGGGGGGTAGGGGAGTAGGAAGGGAAGCATTAGTAAAGTTTAAAGGAACAAGAGGCTGCGGTTATAGAGGGGGGGGGAGAGAGAGTAGTGGGAGGGGAAGGAGGTAGTGGTGAAAAGGCCAGCAACAATAGACGTGGGTGGAGGGAGTTAAGAGAATGACAAGCATGCGGTTTCGACTAAAGAGAAGAACAAAAGGTGAAAAAGAAGGGGGGAGGGATTATTAAGAGGTGGGAATGAGGAGGAGTTTACAAGGGCTACTCCTTCCCCCTCCCCCCATCAAACCTGATCTCTCTCTCTCTCTCTCTCTCTCTCTCTCTCTCTCTCTATAATGTGCAAAATGTCCACAGAGCAAGAGACCGTGTTGGCAGAAGGCCCACCTTTAACATAACAGCGACAACGATCTCTCTCTCTCTCTCTCTCTCTCTCTCTCTCTCTCTCTCTATATATATATATATATATATATATATATATAATGTGCAAAATGTCCACAGAGCAAGAGACCGTGTTGGCAGAAGGCCCACCTTTAACATAACAGCGACAACGATCTCTCTCTCTCTCTCTCTCTCTCTCTCTCTCTCTCTCTCTCTCTCTCTCTCTCTCTAGTGGTGTGGCATTTGCATACCATGCGTGAAGGCAAACTCTTTAATTCCCAATTAGGTACTTAATTGCATTAACTTTTCAATGCGTACCATCCTCGTACAACAAACAAGCATCACCCCTTTGCAATATCTACAAAGACATAAATCCCATTGCAAATCCACAACGACAACTAATCCAAGATTGATGACCGTCGTCGTGTCCTTGAGTAATCTTTCATACATCTGTAGGAGAGAGAGAGAGAGAGAGAGAGAGAGAGAGAGAGAGAGAGAGTATGAATGGCAGGCTTCTGACGACTTACCCAGACCTCAAAAACCGCAGGAAGGTTTGAGGTACTCAAACTGCATTACGGCGCATGCGTGCACATGTGACGAAATTCGTCACGTCTGTCAGACGAGAACGGGAATGATGTGTGATGATTTTCATATTATTATTATTATTATTATTATTATTATTTTTATTATTCAGAAGATGAACCCCTATTCATATGGAACAAGCCCACAGGGGGCACTGACTTGAAATTCAAGCTTCCAAAGAATATTATGGTGTTTATTAGAAAGTAAGAAAAAGTATACGAAATAAATAAAAAAGAGATCGGTTATTAAAAAGAAAAAAATAAATTAACTGATTAATAGATAAATAGATAAAAATGTACGTAAAATATTAAAATACAAGGATAATTGTTTTAGGGTAGTGATGCACTGCATCTTCGCTTGAACTTTCGAGGTTCCAATCGCAAGACATTCTCAGGGAGGCTGTTCCACAGTGTGAGGAATAAAGGCCCTCTGGAACTGAGAAGTTCGGCAGCGAGGCACATTTACTACATATTGGTGCTGCTGTTCAGCGAATCTGATCGCTCTCGGCAGGAAAAGAGGATCAGGGATCAGTTGTGAAAGTGAAATAGGGCAGCACTCTCGTTCTGAATTTAATTATGAATGCATTGGAGTTTATCATGTAAATAATCCTTTGTCGATATCTGCTCGAGTGCTTAAAGTTGTAATGAAGCGAAGCAGAGCACGATTTCATGTTAATAACGCGATTTAATTAACCTAAAGCCAACATCTGTAAAATTCAAAACAGACTCATATGCACATAATTACAGAGAGAGAGAGAGAGAGAGAGAGAGAGAGAGAGAGAGAGAGAGAGAGACAGACAGACAGAAAGGGAGAGAACCAGAATCTGTAAATTTAAAAAAGCAATCACATGCAAATAACTACAAACATCCAGAGAGAGAGAGAGAGAGAGAGAGAGAGAGAGAGAGAGAGAGAGAGAGAGAGGATGAAAAACAAAACTAATACATTTACAATTCAAAACACCAGCAAAAGAAAATAACGAGAGAGAGAGAGAGAGAGAGAGAGAGAGAGAGAGAGAGAGAGAGAGCAACCTGCCCGGATGATAAACAAATAAATCCTAAAAGATGTGGGACAAGGAAGGCAGGAAGGAAACGCCAGATGTAAAATAAGAGAAGAGAAACATCTTCCGTATTTCGCCAACGAGAGAGAGAGAGAGATAGAGAGAGAAACTCCCTTCCTCCGGGCTGCGCTTTAGTGCCAATTTCCAGAGTGCTGCAGCAAAATTTTTATCCAATTTTTTTTTATATCCTATAAACATACGAGAGATGTATAGAAGGGGGTGCGGAGCGTATATGGACTACAGACGTTTTATATACTTCCTGGATGGGAGAGAAAAAGTATATAAGAGACGGAGCCACCAGTCCAGATACCTAGGATTATCTGCTTCCTGACCTGACTGTCGGCAATGAGCGGATTTACGTCCTGCGCCGGTGAGTATAAACGGTGAGTATCGGAAAATGGTTTCACATTGTCCTAGAACATTTTCTGTGGATTATATATATATATATATATATATATATATATATATATATATATATATATATATATATATATATATATATTTATGTATGTATGTATGTATGTATGTATGTATGTATGTATGTATGTATGTATGTATAACTGAATCGCGAAAATATGGAACGTGATTTGTATATACAGAAAGGCAAATAACACGAAGGAAAGTGAAGCAACGGAGTGTTGGTAGGCCTTTCGACTTCAGTCCTTTACTGTCCTTTACTTAGCAGTCTGCTAAGCAAACGACAGAAGTCGAAAGGCCTAGCACCACTCCGTTGTTTCACTTTCCTTCGTGGCATTTGCCTTTCTGTATATATGTATATGTATATATATATATATATATATATATATATATATATATATATATATATATATATATATATATATATATATATATGTGTGTGTGTGTGTGTGTGTGTGTGTGTGTACACTAGGGTATTCACAAGATCAATAGAGATACAACGGCCACACAAAGACCATTTTGTCTAGATTTCCTACTATATCACATGCCCGATTTCTACTGGCATACTGTTGAAAGCCCGAACTCTTTCAAGGGAGGAGAAATGCCAACATGTCTGTTAGTTTACTAGGCCGGCCGAAGTTATGATTTTTTTTTAAGGCTTGAATTTATTTATTTTGCCTAATATCTGATAAAGGTTTTCTAAAAGTGCAGTTTGATCATCCCGGCATTTAACTTTCAAGTAAACGCCTGCCGCAAAATTAACGATTCATTTGCAAAATACACGATCATCTACCTCTCTCTCTCTCTCTCTCTCTCTCTCTCTCTCTCTCTCTCTCTCTACAGAACTTGGACGCCTGGATCTTCTCTTCCATCTCCTTCGTGATACTCAGACACCAATCTTAGTGTAATCCATAATGAAAGGTAAAATTATATTCTTAGTAGGCGTAAAGACAAATCTTATCTAATATGGTCACAAGTCGCAAGAACCTTAACCTTTAATAGGTGCATCTACTTGAGAGAGAGAGAGAGAGAGAGAGAGAGAGAGAGAGAGAGAGAGAGAGAGAGAGAGAGAGAGAAAGCCATTATATTATTTAGCTAAATAAAAATCAAATTTTCGTTTAAAAGGTGTTTCGTTCTTTTTTTTGGGGGGGGAGGGCTAAAAAAAATTCTTCTCTGAGAAAATTAGTTCAGATAATTAGCAGTAATCTACAAGGGGTGAGGGTGCCAGCCTTACCCTTCTGCCTCTTTCATGGCCTCATATGGTATCTTATCTTCCCCTGGTGAAGACTGGAACCTATGAACTTGTTAAGTTCTCTAAAATCCACAGCTCGACGAGAATGTTTTGTAACCCAACCTTCGTAGGATATTAGTTTTCAACAAAGACAACTGGGTGCTACTGTAATATGATATCTACCGAGCTATTCGCGACCTACCAAAAATTAGGATGCTATCTACCAAACAACCCAATTAAGACCTATGACAATTACTTCCTCAAACTATATACAAAACTATTTGATCCCCCAGGGGCTAGTGCTAAACACGGCGAAACGGTGACTCACCTACGCTGTTTCGCCTTTTTTAGTACTAGCCCCTGATGGGTCAAATATAGAAAATGGATGGTAGATATCATACTACTGTATAGTAGCACCGACAATTGTGTGATTTTCCTGCCTTTATTTTCCCTCTGGGTTTCAAAACCCACACTTAAATCAGAAACCATTTAATTATAATAATTCCTAGAGTTAATTCTCAGATTCTAAACAGGATTTTACCTTTACCATTTAACAAAAGAATTTTTTAAAAATCCTCACCTTTTTTGTATATCCCTGACATAAAAATTTATCAAATGTTCACATATGACGTGAAAGCCCTACTTTCAGTCTATAAACTGCAATGAAGGATGACAGAATATTTAATGAAAATAATTAACAACGGTGGTATTTAATGATAATTTCAAGACAATAAACTCCCAATGGAATATGTCATTCACTACTGTCAGGGTAGGTAATCCTTTTTCATAATTCAACGGTGGTTGGTGAATAAATTTTAGAAAAACTCGTCCCACTATTAAATGAAAAACATTAAATCTCTCTCTCTCTCTCTCTCTCTCTCTCTCTCTCTCTCTCTCTCTCTCTCCAAGTTGATCAATATTCCGTCTACCTATTGTTCTTTGTACATTGAGGGAAAAACATAGGAAGAAATTTCTTCTCGCATAATTAATATTCAAGAACATATCCATTTAATTTTAGAAAGAACCTTTTATTAGCGCACATTTTAATGTTTATTTCAACTCCGAGAAATCATTCTTTCCTTTGTGCAAGTTAGTGAATAGTGAAAGACATTCATTGTCATCTTTTGTTGCACAACGGAGATTATTACGTCCTAGAATGCATTCAAGCTTATTACCCATCTCGTCACGTTCAGATGTACATGACTTCCGTGTGCATCATGCGCAGTCCTAAAATATGTCCTTTAATGAATAGAAATACCTCATTGCCTTGAGTAGATAGGAGAAAAGAATTCTCATCTTCTCTCTCTCTCTCTCTCTCTCTCTCTCTCTCTCTCTCTCTCTCTCTCTCTCTATAGCCTTATATATATATATATATATATATATATATATATATATATATATATATATATATATATATATATATATATATATATATATATATATATATATATATGTAAATGACGATCAGCACAACTTCATTCACATAAATTAACTTAGGTTAATGGCGATATTTTCATCGAAAATTTAAAAGGAAGAACTTGAAAATGAAGATGACATAATAATAATAGAGCCAATGTTGATGGGAATCGGCTTAATCAAGAACGTATCCAGAAACGTCAAAACGAACGGCGACAGAAAACAGCAAGTGCCCTGTTGTGGGGAAACTATAAAGAGAATGATTTACAACTGAATGTCCCCGCACCTACCATACCAAAGCTACACAATTCAGCCTTATATGGATATGGACGGCTGATGATAATTCACATCTTACACGGGTTCTACAAGCCATACGGGGGTACAAGTCGTGAATCTTACGAAGGTTAGTGGACAGGATGAAGACAAGTTCCCTTCAGGCACCAACTTAACCGTAGTCACGGAAAACGACTTCTAAGGAAGAACCAGATGAATGAAATACTCCAGATGCCTGGCGACTCTTTTCGGCTGATCTGCCTTCTCTGAGGGCCAAATATTTTGTGAGGGACGCTAGGGAAAAAGATTTGAGGAGGAGGAAAGAAGGTAATGGGGCACTGAAGGAATTTTCGACTGGAAGGGTGGAGAGGAATTTTAAATGGGTGAAATAAAAGGAGTGTAGTTGATAAAAGGGTGATTTCTAAAAGAGTAAAAAAGAACAACTGAGTTTCAAAGTCGGAGAAAAATAAAATAACAGCCGAAAGAAGTTGTAAAGGTGTAAAAAGTCAAAAGTACCTCAATCTTGATTTTATGAAACTTAGGCTGTCAAGCCAAACAATAGGGCACTTTCGACCATTCAGCAATTAAGACAAGTGAAAAGGGGGAGTTGGAGTGGTTGGACAGCAAGACGGAAAGATCCAGAAAATTAAGAAGTAATAGTACAAAGATTTAAAGGTGAATCTAGAAGAAACCCACCAGCTGCACTAAGAAGAGAGGCTGGATAACAAGACTGAAGAAAGGAAGCAGGAATGGAGGTAATCTGGGTGCATTTACAGCAAATATATATATATATATATATATATATATATATATATATATATATATATATATATATATATATATATATATATATATATATATATATATATATATATATATATAGATAGATAGATAGATAGATAGATAGATAGATAGATATATAGATAGACAGATAGATAAACAGATAAATAGATAGATAGATGTAATGAAGCCAACACGCCAAGAACAAACAGAAGGGATTGTGGAAAATGGAATCCCTATTACCCTTATCTGAAAAACGCGTATTCCGATGTAGGCTAGAGTCTGCTGTATATCATAGCTGCTAAAAAAAGTGGCCACAGGCAAACGTTAGAACGGGGAATATGTCCCCACATAAAATGGCCATGGCATGTTAGTACCTGAAACATGGCCACGGATCAATAGGCCACAGAGAGACGTTATGTATACTAGTTAAAAATCATATACAAAAATTATATCATTTGAAAATGTTACTGAAATGAATTTCATCCTTAAACATTTAAAAGTAGGCATATGAAGACCAGGTTATATCCAACCTATGAGACTGATTAAAAAGAAATGGTTTAACTTCATGGTCACAAAACTTAATTGGCGTGGATCAGTTTTTTTCAGATATAAAGGAATTCTGTCATTTCAAATTCCACGCCATGTAACTACAGTCTTACATACATACATACATACATACATACACACGCGCACAAATTTTATTCCCATGGCTCTTACGAAATCGTATAGCCTGATGAATCTTGGGGAAAATTTTCTCCCAATTCACAATTTCAAACTCCATGCCATGCAACTATAGTTACAAACACACACACACACACATTTTTTTTTTATTTCCAAGGATTTTTTTAGGAAACCGAATAATGAGCCATGCAACTACAGTCTTACACACACACACACACACACACACACACACACACACACACACACACACTCTCTCTCTCTCTCTCTCTCTCTCTCTCTCTCTCTCTCTCTCTCACATACACACACACACAAAAATGTACAAATTTCATCTCCATGAATTTCTTTCAAAATCGCATACCTACTGATTCTTGAGGCCAGTTCCAATCCAATTCACAATATTTCCACACCCCGAGAACAGAACACAAACTAAACACCGACAGCCAACCTAACTTTTAAATGAAGACGATAATCCCAGTGGCCTTACGCGTCTGCTGGCATCGTCTCTTGGAAATTCTCCTTGCGTGCGTGTTTGGAAAGACAATGAGGAGAGACAATAAAAACAAATGAACTTCCTCTTCCCAAGCCTCTGGCCAGCATTAAATCGGTCCGTTCCTAATATATGTTTATTTGTTGTACTCACTCCATTCTTCTTTACTCAGTTATCTATTTGTCAGTCTGTATTACTTCTCTGATATTTACCCTTGCTGAATTAAACTTAATACTTTCCTTAGTAGTAATTTTGTGTCTCCTGCGTTCTGCGTTCTATTTAAAAACAAAATCTAAACCTTGCAATGTCTTTCAATCAGAGAATTCGTCATTTGGACAACTGAAAGATACATTATTATTACTCAGAAGCTGAACCCTATTCATATTGAACAAACCCAATACTTGAAATTCAAGTTTCGAAAGAATATAGTGTTCATTTGAAAGAAGCAACAGGATATGCAGAAAGAGTGGATCAGTTATTAGAAAAAATAAATTAACAAATTAAAAAATAAATAAATAAAAATGCAAGTAAAATGCAATGAAAACTGTTTTAGGGTAGTAATGCACTGTATCTTCGCTTGAACTTTATGGTTCCAATTGCACAAAATCCTCAGGAAGGCTCTTCCACAGACCAACGGTGCGAGGAATATAGGACTTCCGGAAATGAGAAGCCAGGAACATTTACTGCATAAAAATTAACTCGCATATAAAATAGTCCACTGAATTAAAAAGCTCATTTTCAAAGTGAGAGAGAGAGAGAGAGAGAGAGAGAGAGAGAGAGAGAGAGAGAGAGAGAGAGAGAGAGAGAGAGAGAGAGAAATGAAGGCAAGAGGGAAAATACCTACAAATAAACGTTCACCATACCAAAGTAAGTAGATAAATAAATAAATATATAAATAATAAATACAAAACAAGAAACCTAGAGGAACTGCAGAAGTATACAGTCGAAAAGAGCAGCATCAAAACCCAGAGTACCAGAGTATCTAGGCCACTTGTGAAATTCAAGCAACGGCCTGAAAAACATCTACCCTTGTATCATATCAGTTTACGCTAATAACAACCTCCATATGTGTGTCTGTAAACGCAGTTATGAAATCACACTGCAATTTACTCTTTTTTCTGTACAGCAAGACTTTTCAAGATGCTTAAGTGGGAGTCCTCTTTACGCTTGTGTTTGAATACACTGATGAAAACACACACTTCGTATTTTGTCTTGAATGGTTGAGGAAAATGTTATCGTTTATTAATTTGTTAACTTTTTTCTTTTCTAGTGACTGATCTCTTCTTTCTGTATTTCCTATTACTTTCTGTTACTTCTCCCAAATGACTACCATATTCTTTGGAAGGTTGAATTTCATTCTAGTGACTGGTCTCTTCTTTCTGTATTTCCTATTACTTTCTGGTACTTCTCCCAAATGACCACCATATTCTTTGGAAGGTTGAATTTCAAGTCAATGGCCCCTGTGGGTTTGTTCCATATGAATAGGGTTCATCTTCGGAATAATAATAATAATAGTATAAAAACAAATTTTAAGTAAATAATTGTACAAACATGAGCTTACAACCATCACCAAAGCCCTCTTCAGCTGTACCAACAAGTAATTACAAAGTGTTCAGAAAGAAATAAACCCGTGGGGGGCGGGGGGGGTTAGTACCGTAATAGTCATACAGTGCACTGTAGACATTACTTATGGTTCTTTGCAGCGTCCCTACGGCACCTACCTGTAACCCCTTGCATTCCTCTTACTGTACCTCCGTTCATATTCCCCTCATTCCTTAACCCTGTCCTAGAAACTGCTTCATAGTGTAACCGAGATTTTCCTGTTACACCTTTAAAGCCTTTCTACTCTCAATTTC
This sequence comes from Macrobrachium rosenbergii, assembly GCF_040412425.1. Lineage (NCBI taxonomy): Eukaryota > Metazoa > Arthropoda > Malacostraca > Decapoda > Palaemonidae > Macrobrachium > Macrobrachium rosenbergii. The sequence goes on from NC_089743.1 coordinate 46,007,476, forward strand.
CCTTTCAGCGCTGAATGGCCTCATAGGTCCCAGCGCTTGGTCTTTGGCCTAAATTTTATATCCCATTCCACAAAGAAATGAAAAGTAAAAGAAAAACAGAGCGAAGAAAATTAAAAGTGCAATTAAAATGAAAATGTTAGTCTGGGGGTCTTCCAAGGGTATCTGCATTTCTTGTCTTCATTTCTTCTTGTATAAGTAAATTGGGTGTTTAAGTATAAGCTACGTACACACACACACACACACACACACACACACACACACACACACACACACACACACTACCGTATATTAGGCCAATTGGAAATGAGTGACAATTATATAAAAAAAAAAAGCTATTCGACGAAATATTACAAATGGAATCCTTAATATTATGAAAGTAATTTTAATTGAAAACAACTAATCTCGGTTCGTAAAAACTACTGTAAAGATATAATAGTAGAATTGTTTCGTAATTCCTTGAGATTAAGAGAAATAGTATGGTAAAATTTCTATTTCATATCAAAAAAGATGAAATAAAAACATACGTCTATATATATATATATATATATATATATATATATATATATATATATATATATATATATATATATATATATAAAACTGAAAGGATGAAAAAATGAAGAAAAAAATAAAGCCTCATAAAAACTGAAATATAAGTTAGCAGAAATTTTAAAATTGGAATGTACATCTAACTTAAACGGGGCAAGTTTATAATGACTACTAGAAATATTCCCATGGAAAAAAAACACATTCAACCAACATTTGTTGATATCTGACAACATAAAAATGGCTTTCATCCAACAGCATCAATGTATGTTTTATAAGCATGAATTGGTGCAGATGACCATATTTGTTGAGACACAAGATTAAAAAAAAAACAGTAAAAAATACGCCGAAGTTTCTTCGGTGCAACAGAGTTTTCTTGTACAGCGTATAATGCTGTATGAAACTTTCAGCCACGGCCCATCAAACTCAGCCACGATCCAGTGGTGGCCTGTGTTGTTGGTACCTATAGAGCTGCCAGAAACTTTAACCTTGAATAAAATAAAAACTACTGAGCCTACTGGGTTGCAATTTGGTATGTTAGATGATATTAGAGAGGATGATCAATATACCAATTTGCAGCCCTCTAGCCTCAGTAGTTTTTAAGATCTGAGGGAGGACAGAGAAAGTACGGACAGAAATATTGCGGACGGACAGACAAAGCTGTCACAGTAGTTTTCTTTTACAGAAAACTAAAGAGTAATCAAACAAGAAAAAAACGAAGTAATCAAATAAACATGCGTGAATGTGTTAAGGGTGGAAAAAGACATACAATTTTTATTCAGCCGTTGAACCAAACAGAGGAGAAGGGCCACTATCAATTCAAAAGTTGACCAAAAAAGCAAAAAAGAAGAAAAGATTTGATTCAGTGACTTTCAACTCAAGAATTAAAACTGTTGGTCGACTAAAAATATATTTGTGCGTTTCCACCCTTATTGTAAGTGTATCTCTGAACGGTGTAACCGGACATTAAAAGCGAAATTTATTTTCCATAGCCTTAAAATATGCAATACTCAAATAAGCCCAGTCAATGTCAAGACACCAGATAAACTAGCAAATAACTAAACCTGAAACCGGAAATTTAAAGCGAATTTTATTTTTCACACCCTTTAAATAAGCAAAATTCAAACACGTCATGGCGCCAGAAAAACTAGCAAATAAACAAACCTCACCGTTTCAAGCACCATACACAACTAATAGCCTTTCCTATCCCAACCCCACCACCCATTACCCACTACATACCACCCCCACAAAAAATGGCTTGAATATGAGAGGATTACGAGGCATCCCTGACCTCTATACTAACTTCAGTCTTCAAATCTGTTTCAGGAGAGTCGTGTGTTATTGTACGTCCAACATGTAGAGAAAATATTCTCTCTAACCTTTAAGAAAATATGCCAGAGGAGTGGATATACATTAAATTTATAATACTCGGCAAATAATTCATGGCTTCTTTTCCTTATAACTATGTTGCATCTTCATGATTCTGCTTATAACTTTTCAGCTTTCTACATCCATAAACTCTATTCCCAAAAAAGAGAACATGAGACAGCTCATGTGAATGCACGTCCGCACACACACACACTGTGTGATCCGTGCAATAAGTTAATGCAATGAGAAATACACTGGTTATCACTTGAAAAGTATTAATAAAACACATCCACAAGCTCAAAAATTAATTTGCACACACATATCACACACACACACACACACACACACACACACACACACACACACACATATATATATATATATATATATATATATATATATATATATATATATATATATATATATATATATATATATATATATATATATATATATATATATATATATACATATACATATATATGTGTGTATACATGTATAGTAATTTCATTTCAAAATTCTCAATGTTTTGAGAGCAAAATCTGAAACAGAGAGACAGGAAGAAAACTGACCTTGAAAACATTCAAACTCCTCAAAATTTTAGCTACCCCATTCACACACCAGCCAGACCAGCCTTCACATCACACACGAATAAGCGAAACTGAGAAAAAGCTTCCAAAAATGGAAATGAAGGAAAGGATGATGATTTATGAAAAACAAAATCTGCATATGAATGAATAGAGCAATAAAGAGGACTTAAAGGACGCCATTGATACAAAGAAGGAACAGGGTAGGGGAGAGAGCACTTCCTTGAGGGACGCCACTCAAGATAAGAAAGTAGTAAAGGCACCACCGTCAACTACGGCAGAAATAAATTTGATAAAAAAGACTTGAAATGAGTTTACAGAGATGAGTAAAGCCGTAAGCAGCTACTTTGGCAGATGGTGTCAAACGCCAGAGAAATATCAAAAGTGGTTACAAGTCTCCCCTAGGTTCTTTGAGGCAAATATGCATATGCATATTAATGTTCACATGCGGGTAATAAATAATATACGTATATAGCTTACTTCTTTTCAAGGTTTTCTTTATTAAATTTTCTTACATATCTTTCTACCGACTTTAATAATATTCCTGTTCCTCTCTGGGTATTTTCACGAGCAAGATATTTTTGTTGTAATTCCAAAATACAGTCTTCTGATAAAGAATATTGTTCTACCTACTCATATTAAGCAGAAAAGAAAAATACGTTACTTCGAATGAAAGCCTGAAAACATAGATGTCAAATATTAAATATATGAAAAGGGTTGAAACAAATCAATCCTTGCAACTGGGATGTTAAGAGGGAATTGTTTCCAGTGCTCTCGATGAACTGAAGTGGCTTTCCAGATTTCATAGTGTGCGGAGTAAAAAGAAAAAAATAACTTTGATTCTCATATCTTCTTTCCACGGTCTCAGACTTGCATATACAGGAAGATTTTTAAAACCTAAAAATATAAAATTCACCTTGAAATGATACGCAGTCAAAATTCGTTTCTTGAGATACATACAATTTTCTTAAGTCTTTTTTTCTACAAGGAAAAAATTTTCTCTTAAAAAGGATTTGCTTCACAAAACAAAGGATGGTAGTCAGTTCTTTACAAAGTGAAAAAAAATCATAACAGCAACAACAACACCAACAACAACAACAATAACAATATAATAATAATAATAATAATAATAATAATAATAATAATAATAATAATAATAATAATAATAATAATAATAATAATAAAAGTGGATGAACATTCACGTTCCAGTTCATAACAGGGTCTCTTTCAACCAATAGCAACATATTTCAACTAATGCTTCTCTTCATCAATAATAATAATAATAATAATAATAATAATAGAGACTGCAACGTTAACAACTAGAACAATAATAAACCCGATTACAGTAGCAGGAATAGTAGTTTCAGCTGTAAAACATGATATAAAAACAAACCCCACAACGTTGGCAACAGATTTAAGTTACAATTTACAACCACCGGAACTTGCAAATACCATTAATTACGAATTACAAAAAATTCTCTCTCTCTCTCTCTCTCTCTCTCTCTCTCTCTCTCTCTCTCTCTCTCTCTCTCTCTCCAACGCCGGAACTTTAAAATACCATTAATTGGGAATTTTGAAAAATTATCTTTTTCTCCGTCTCTATAAAACTACCAGAACTAATAAATACCATTATTTGAGCATTAAAAAATCTCTCTCTCTCTCTCTCTCTCTCTCTCTCTCTCTCTCTCTCTCTCTCTCTCTCTCTCTGAAATGCCAATGGGCGAATGAGAGTGAAAGATGAAAGGGGGAAGAGGTGGCTGATGACTCAGACAGGCAAAGAGGAAGGAAGATATATTGAAAGGAAATTGACATCCATTGCAAAGTCATACTTCATCCTACTATTGACATACTGGGAATCAATAACGGGATAAAAGGGGTGATGGAAGCAAGGGAAAACAGGTTGGCAAGAAACAAATAATTCGTTAAAGAGAGAGAGAGAGAGAGAGAGAGAGAGAGAGAGAGAGAGAGAGAGAGAGAGAGAGAGAGAGAGAGAGAGAGAGAGAAGGGTAGAAAGTTGATAAAAAAAAACAAATAATTCACGGAAAAGAAATGTATGTATGTATCTATATGTATATGTATATGTACAGTATATGCATATATATATATATATATATATATATATATATATATATATATATATATATATATATATTTATTTATTTATAGAGAGAGAGAGAGAGAGAGAGAGAGAGAGAGAGAGAGAGAGAGAGAGAGAGAGAGAGAGAGAGAGAGGGTTAACAGTAAAAATCAAATAATTCATTGAACAGACAAAAAGAGAGAGAGAGAGAGATCCGTTACACTCACACACAAGCGAAAGACACAGAAGAATTTGCGTGTGTGAGAGAGAGAGAGAGAGAGAGAGAGAGAGAGAGAGAGAGAGAGAGAGAGAGAGAGAGAGAGAGAGAGAGAGAGAGAGAAAGCTAGGCAAGGGACAGATGACAGAGTACTGTAGAATCGAGACCACCGAGAGAGATCAACTCAAGAAGAGAAGGTGAGGGTGGGTGGGTGGTCACCCATAGAGGGCTGCAGGAAGGGGGGGAGGGTGGTATAGTATCACAGCCTGCCATTCACATTACAAGCGGGCCATTCAGCAACTCTCTGGCCCCAAAAGAATGCGCTCACAAGTCTGAAGAAATACGGCCATTGCAGCTCTAGTAAGTGAGTTGATAGGCAACAGATACTTGAAATCAGTTATTATCATAATTATTTTCAAAAGACTATACCCTTGAGAGATAGAGCTATTCCCCCCGCCCTCACGGTTTTCATCTTGTCTTTTCGGATGAGGTTGCTGCCCATACAGCCTGAATGTTCAAAGGGTCAAATGCGCGGTTAGTGTCAGGATTTAGCGAAGGGATCGGACGATTAGCGTGGCATTATTATTATTATTATTATTATTATTATTATTATTATTATTATTATTATTATTATTAAGGGAAATATCGTTGCTAACTACGATGAAAGCCAATTTAACCATTAGTAAATTGCCGAATGCTTCAACATTTTTTATTAACAAACACACACACATATGCACACACACACACATATATATATATATATATATATATATATATATATATATATATATATATATATATATATATATATATATATATATATATATTTATATATATATATATTTATATATAAATAATCAACAAACACAATCACGTGTGGAACAGAAATAAATTTCTGACTCACGTCGGGGATCGAACCCAGGTCTTTCAGGTGGAAGGCAAGGGCGCTATCCACTAGGCGGTTCGATCCCGACGTGAGTCAGAAATTTATATTTATATATATATATATATATATATATATATATATATATATATATATGTGTGTGTGTGTGTGTGTGTGTGTGTGTGTGTGTGTACGTATATATACATAGACTACAAATGACCTCTGATCAAAGCTTCTAATATACAGTAGCATGTATTTCCTAACTCAAACTCCAATATACATTCTCCTACAATCGCTTGCATTTTCAAACTGTCCAGCATGCCTACAGTCCAATGAATTACAATCAGTACAGCAATCTGCATTCGAGGTAAGGCTTCCCTTCCTTTCTATCAAACAAGAATACAGGAATACAGTTTCCACAGCTTCACTGCACCCATAGATCCATTCCATTCTGTAAACAATTGTGAAAGCAATTACCTTTAATTTTCAATGGCACTTGCCCAGTGTCAAGAATATGGAAAAGATAATGAAAAATTTTGTCTTTACTATTCTGTACAGAAACAAATCAGTAAATATTTCATAAAAAAAATATTTTTAAGGCAACTGACCCTTTGCATTATAGAATTTTAAAAGTGAACTAGGCACTAAATTCAAAAAATTAATAAATAAATAAATAAAATAATACACCTTTTCCTTCACGAAAGCAGTAAGAAACGCTATGAGAATAAAAAATATAAATGTCTATGCAAAAAAAAACAAATAAAAAACTCATGTCTCTCACATAATGTAGGCACGAAATTCAAAATGTAAATAAATAAATTAATGATAAACATTTTCCTTCACAAAAGTAGTAAGAACAACAACTTGGAAAACTTGAGGTACTAAAATATGAATGTCTATTCAAAGAAAAACAAATAAAAAACTTCTCTCACATAATGTAGGCACGAAATTTAAAATGTAATTAAATAAATAAATCCATATACCTTTTCCTTCACAAAAGCAGTAAGAACAACGACTTCGAAAACCTACAGTATAGTCTTAAAATACAGCTCTCTATTCATAAGCAAAAAAAAAAAACACATCTTTCACATAACGTGGGCAGGAAATTCAATATAAATAAAGTAACAAATAAATAATACACCTTTTCCTTCACAAAAGCAGTAAGAACGTCTTGGAAAACCTACAGTATTAAAAAACAAACGCCTATTCATACAAAAACAAAAAAGAAACCCATACATCTCACAAAACGTGTTCAACAAGAAACCTTCTTTTAATATAATCACTCTCGTAAGCAATCTGTGTTATTAAAACATGTCTATTCAAACAAAAACAAAAACAAGAACTCTTATATCTCTAACAGTATAACATATTCAGAAGAAACCTTCTTTTATTATAATCACTCTCTCGTGAGCGTCCAAATGACTCCACTCCCCTTGGGCAGGACAAAACGAGCCACCGGGGAAAGCAGATGTCTATTTATTTGTTTCTGTAAATAGCGCGTTATCAGCTTCGCTCTTCTGAGATCCTCCCCTTGGGGGGACACACTGCCTCGTCTGGGCTGACAGATAATTAGACATGAGATAAAGCATAATTCAAGTTTCGGTAGCTCCCGCTGCTGCTATGTTTGTTTAGGTCAGCTGGTCTCTCTCTCTCTCTCACTCTCTCTCTCATATATATATATATATATATATATATATATATATATATATATATATATATATATATATATATATATATATATATATATATATATATATTCTCTGGAAGCTTCAGTTCCAAGTTAATAATAATAATAATAATATATATATATATATATATATATATATATATATATATATATATATATATATATATATATATATATATATATATATATATATATATATATATATATATATATATATATATATATATATATGAAAAGCCTATAGGTCACAAGTATGTTATGAATTACAGTGCACAGTGAATGTCTAATTAACAAGTGTGGAGGAAAACTCTCACGAAATCCTGGAGAGGATGTTTAGCTGTTATCTGACGCATTTTCTAATTTAGTAAAATTGTGATGTCCGGTATTCTCAAGATGTGGGAACTGGTCACATGACTTCGTGAGTGCGTTCCCCGGAAATGTCCAGGTTCCAGTGGAAACGTGTGTATGTGCGTTTCTTTTGGGCGGAGTCCCAGGGTGAGAAGGGATTAGTTATTTAAAAAAAAGGATCATTCGAAGACCAACATTGAACATTATTAGAAGCCTTCAGTGAAGACTTTGTGGTTCGAGATTTATCGATTAAGACTGTGAACATTGCTGTTTGGAGGTAGGAACCACGTTAAATTTCCCAAACTGTAGATTGCTTTTTTTATTTATATACTGTCTTTTTTCAAACATGTATTGTATTGTATTGTGTGTACTTTATAAGTAACATGGGAGGAATTTATTTGACTTCTTCAGATGTTTCGCTGAGAAAGAGGTTGAAGGTGTACTCACTGGGAATGTACTGGACTTTGACTTATTTTAACTTATTGCGAGTTACAGTGTAAAGATTCTAATATGATTGATCTTTTGAGAACTTTAATATTCCATTTTATTTCATCTCTTATTTCTTGCAATCTAGCTATGTTAGATTTTGTCAAATAAATTATTTTGGGTAAAGCTTGTTTCGCTGTAGACCTGAGAGAGAGAGAGAGAGAGAGAGAGAGAGAGAGAGAGAGAGAGAGAGAGAGAGAGAGAATGCAGAGGAAGTACAGGGATGCACTACCAGTAGCCTTTTGATGCGGTCACTATCAATGCTACCAATAGATGGGACGTCTCAACTTTGTAGTAACAGGTAAGCAGTGAAATTACCTCTCGACTGGGCAACATTGTAATCCCGGTTAAGTAAAGAGCCTGGGTCTTGCAGCAGCCTCATCCCACAAGACTAGGTGAGAACTGAAAGACTGACACTTTCTGGCTCCGTCCCTGCTCAGGGGAAGAAGACATAATATATATATATATATATATATATATATATATATATATATATATATATATATATATATATATATAAAGTGTCAGTCTTTCAGTTCTCACCTAGTCTTGTGGGATGAGGCTGCAAGACCCAGGCTCTTTACTTAACCGGGATTACAACCACCACAGTCGTCTAACTAGCAAAGGAACAATTTCTACCGGAGCCTGCCCATCAGCCCATCTTCGGCATAAGGACATCATTAATTTTCATTATTACTATCTTCTATAGAATTGAATTGAATTGAATATAGAATTTAGGCCAAAGGCCAAGCACTGGGACCTATGAAGTCATTCACCGCTGAAACGGAAATTGACAGTAAAAGGTATGAAAGGCGTGACAGGAGGAAAGCCTCGCAGTTGCACTATGAGTAAGTTGTTAGGAGAGGGTGGAAAGTAAGACGGAAGAAAGACAATACGAAAAGAGGTACAGTACAAGGAAGGAAAGAGGTTGCAGCTAGCGGCCGAAGGCACGCTGCAAAGAACCTTAAGCAATGCCTACAGTGCACAGCATGAGGCGCACTGACGGGACTACCCTCCTACGGGGGGTTATCTTGTATATACATCCTTCATCCTTCATTCCGCCTACATCCTTCCACCTTTTAATCTCTTTTAACCTTTCTCCTTTCGAATCTAATCTTCAAGTTGTATTTTTCCCATATAGGCCTATTTTATGCTCAAATGTATATTTCCGAAAAATATACTTTCCCCATTGAGATCATTCTCATCTGTCAAAAAATAATCCCTCTCACAAAACAGACAGAAATCAACTCACAATCTGCAACGACGTGATTCCATTTCATATTAACCTCCCTGAGAATCTCTCCCTCTCTCTCTCTCTCTCTCATCATTACCCAGCAAATTGTCCGTTGCATCTCCAAGACTCTAAATATCTCTGTCATCCTTTTGGCTGTCTTCCAAGAATAATATTCAATCTCTCGCTCCACTAAACCTTTCATTCAAAAAAATTATCTTTAATCCTTCGAGCCCTAAGCAATATACCACTATCGCTCTCTGTCACACCGGCAACCAATTCTCTCTCTCTCTCTCTCTCTCTCTCTCTCTCTCTCTCTCTCTCTCTCTCTCTCTCTCTCTGTATGTGTGTGTGTGTTTTGCTACTATAACCTACAAGCTCTTGAGATTGGAAAATGCAAAATTTGTGAATGTAACCTGTAACCAGATTCATGTATATTGGAATATAAAATTTAGGCCAAAGGCCAAGCGCTGGGACCTGTGAGGTCATTCATCATCGCTGAAAGGGAAATCAAGACTAAAGAGGTATTGAAGGTATAGGAGGAGGAAAACCTCCCGCTTACACTATGAAATAATTGTCAGGAGAAGAAGGAAAGTAAGATGGAAGAAAGATAACATAAACGGAGGTACAATAAGAGGAATGAAATGGGTTGCAGCTATGGGCAAAGGAACGCTGCAAATAACCTGAAGTAACGCCTACAGTGCACCGTGTGAGGTGCGCTGATGGTACTAACCCCCTACGGGAAGATTCATGTATAAAAGCAGCCCTGTTTCCTGAAGGGAAAGTATTTACTCCTATAACTTTCACTTCTTTCAAATTCATCATTTTTCAAATTCTAAATCATCACTTTACTCGAATTAGAAACGCTATAGTACTGTAAATGCTGTGTAGTCCCTTGTCAATTATAATCATAGGGGCAACAGAGTACTCTAGTCATATTTGTCAGTCTTATATTTTTTTTACAGAAAGGGCTGTTAAACCCAAAACAAACATGGCAGAAAAAACAAAGTTATGGCTATATCTTTACAACGCCTGGGAGCAGTTAAAATCCAAATAAATAAAAAAAGGAAAATACAGTAAAAAGCAAAAAGTCATAATTTATATTTGTAATCCTCTCTACAGTGCACTAGGATTCCCTCTAGCGGATTTTCATGCAAGGCAAAATATGCACGCAATTCCTTTCTAAAAGGTATTGTTATTTCAATTATTCCAATTAAAGTCCTTGGCGCAAATTAAATTACTACACTCTATTTATGTAAATACCTATATTGTTTTCAATGAAGATTCTGAGGTAAGTGGAATTAGGCTATATTGTTTAAGTCACTATTAGAAAGTGTATCTATACGTCTTCTTCATATCAGGTCCTACATGTAGTTTTTTTTATTATTATGTTATTACACACGTGCCTGCTCGTATATTTCTTCCACTAAAGTCCCATCTATAGTTTTTTCTACCATTAATTTATTACAGATGTCTAATTCTTTTTAATTGAAGACCGTGCAGGCAAAGTTTTGATAAGCCAAGGTCAATAACTATTTATGACTTGACAATTCTTTCACTCAAGTCGTCTTAGGCCTAGCCTATTACTTTCAGATACTACAGAGTCAGCGACAATAACTAACCCATTTTAACTGAAGAACTAACTGAACCGAAAATTATTATGCTACGTGCTCGGTGGCACGTGCTGTGCTGTGCTGGAACCCGGAGCTGCCCGTCATGTCTCCTCTTACCCTCCTGGTCCTCTTACCTACCCCGTCCCCACCCGGGGCGGACAAACATGTTTGCAGGAGGAGGGTGGATGTGCCATGTCTCCCCTACCCTCCCTATCCCCTACCTACCCCTCATCCACCCGGGGTGAATAAACAAGAAAGATCCATTCGGATTTTATTATTATAGATAGCTGCAGCCAATGGGAATAAAGATTTCTGTATCGTCCTGGCAACCTATCATTGAAAGCAGATGCCCATCAATCAGTAAGTTCCCATATCATGCCCATGACGCTTTAGACTATTCAGGGCGACTATGGTATTGTAATTGTTGTGTAATCCCTTGTCATAGGGGCAATAGAGTACTTTAGTCATATTTGTCAATCTTTTACATTTTTTTTTTATAAAAAGAGCTGTTAAACCCAAAACAAACAAGGCAGAATGAACAAAGTTATGACTATTTCTTTACAACGCCTGTGAGCAGTTAAAATCCAAATAAATAAAAAAGTAAAATACAGTAAAAAGCAAAAAGTAATATAAAGTAAAAAGAAAAAAGTAATATAAAGTATGAAGAAAAAATATGAAGTAAAACGAAAAAACTGGTGTAAGATAAAAGGAAAAAGTAATGTAAAGTAAAAGGACAAAAAAGTAATATAAAGTAAAATCCAGGTTTCACGAGAGAGGTTTGTCAAGGAACCCATTCATCCAGTCCACTTACGACTGGCAATTTCCAGCACTAACGCTTGATTAAGCACTGTTACGACTGTATCAGTTCCATTATGTCGCAGTTTTGTTTATTTGAAGAAATCACGGCAATATTTTGGTTCAATTATATATGGAAAAATGTAATTTTCATTTGCCAACACCTAAGAAATTGCATGTAGTTTTCAAGAAGTACTGTATACAAGTACAGACCTACTGTAAAGTGAACTAAGCTTTCAGATGATACTAATTCAAAATGCTTGATTCTTATTTGCCAAGAAATCGTAGGTAGTTTTCAAGAAATACTGTACATTCCTACTTTAAATAAACCAAGTTTTCAGATGATATGAATCCAAAACGTGTGATTTTTATTTGCCAACACCCAAGAAATTGTATGTAGTTTTCATGAAGTACTGTATATATAGGCCCACTGTTTTCAGATATTAATTCTGCAGTGTCTGGTCGTTTTAAACTGAACACCGGTAGGTAAGCCTCGTGAAACTATTATAATTCCTTCATTTACTCGACTTAAAAGGAAATGATGGAGTACCTGTGGGAGAGAGAGAGAGAGAGAGAGAGAGAGAGAGAGAGAGAGAGAGAGAGAGAGAGAGAGAGAGAGAAGGAATACTGCACAGCACCTTTCTAATCAATGAATAGACCGAAGTCGATGATCCATGGTAAGGACCAGAACCAACAAAGAGAAGAGGTATGAAAATCAAACCACTCTGGATAGGCCTATTTGTTCCCACACTCACAAAGCTACGTACTAAAATACATTCTGGGTAGGCCTATACGGTCCTTCATACATAAATCTGCGTATTAAGACACAGACAACGTTTTCTGGCTCGTACAGCCGTTTAATTCTATATAATCAAAAAAGAAACCATCAATTTGTGACAAAAGTTGAGAAACTAAACCCGATGGAATTGATAGGCCTACCCAATGAGAGAAGAAAGGCTAAAGAAAGAAGGGATTATAGAAGAACGAAGTGAAACCCAAAGTAGTTTTTCAATACATATGCTAAAAAAAACTATGGCTATGTAATACAAATGATTAAAAGGCAAACAGAAACAAAGATCCAAGAACGCACGATCATCCACACCTATATGTCATCAAAATGATATTTTCTCTGAATACCTTACCCCGATATTATTATTATTATTATTATTATTATTATTATTATTATTATTATTATTATTATTATTATTATTAAAGCGCAAAGTTGTCAAGTCTAAAATAACCACATATACCTGTATATCTGTCATTCGAATAATTACGAAAGAAAAACTACCGAATATCTCTATGCAATACACTCAGGCCTCAGGCAACTCTTAAATACTATAAATGAACCATAAGCCTACCTTGAAGCAATAACAGTAACGCACACATATTTCCAAATACTTACAAGACAAAATAATATACCCTTGGCAAAACCAAATACTCGTAAGTAAGCATCAGTAACAAAGGTTCACCTAGTCCCATATTACCATCACAAATCGAAACATCAGTATTTCTCGCAAGCTCGGTATTCTGCGCCGCGTATCGTATGATATACAAAGGCTCTTATCTAACCAGTGTAATATTCTGCATCTTGGAATTCGCATTCCAGCGTTCCAGAGTTATGAGGGAAGAGTTATTAGATGCAGTTTACGAATTCCGTTCATTAATGATTCTCCCATGAAACCAGGAAGGCCTGAGCAGCTACGAAAAATATTGCTGATGAAAGAGTAAAGCTGTCTGGTATATTTTTATCAGACAGTCTAAAAGAGGCTTGTTATTCAAGAGAACCTGGAAATGAGTTAAAAATCAACTGTATTCACACGCAAGGCAAATACTAACTCCATCTACACTACACGTTTGAAGCAAGCAATAACAACTACACTAAAAGCTTTGAAACAAGCGACAACAGAAGCTCAAAACGAACTAAAACGGTATAAACAATCTACAGACAGCCAAGCTGCGAAATTCACAAACCACATTTTCCCTAAAGGACTAGGCCTAAACACACACGGACTCCTAACTGTGACCTAACAGTATAGACGCGTTTACTTAAAAATTTACATAGCATCTGTTGAAAGAAGCAGTGGCTTTAGTACATGGCTGTTAATGGGCTGTTGTTGATCACAATTAAGGGAGAAAGAGAGAGAAAAAGAGGGGAGAAAAAAATAACTGACATGGATGATTAACGTTCCGTCACAATGCACTCCATTGCGTCAAAGAAAACGGGAGTTGACTGAATGAGATACGGTAATCTTCAAATCTTCACCCAATCGAGTTGGTGATAACAACTAACCACCTCTCTCTCTCTCTCTCTCTCTCTCTCTCTCTCTCTCTCTCTCTCTCTCTGATTCTCTTTCGAATCGTGTGTGTTTTCCGCAGGACCCGGTTCCTGGCTAGAACTCTTTCTTTCACCTTTTTTGAAATCTCGACGGGAGAGAGAGCGAGGTAGCGAAGACAAGAGCGCCTTTGGCACCCACGCTCGACTTGTCTAAGGGATGAGATACTTCAAAAGGATTAAGAGTAAATTCCTCACGTTCCTTCCATTTATGCGTCCGTCTGAAGAGAGAGAGAGAGAGAGAGAGAGAGAGAGAGAGAGAGAGAGAGAACTGTCACCATCCCTCATCTCGACAGATTTCCATTCGGCTCGAACACGTTCGTCACTCGGGAGGTCCCGTGGGCCGTTAGTCTCATCTCGAGACTGTAATGAGATACCTTTGGAGGAAGGGAAATTGAACAAAGAATGAAAGAATGAAAAAGCCATTATATATATATATATATATATATATATATATATATATATATATATATAGTATATATATATATATATATATATATATATATATATATATATATATATATATATATATCTGCAAGATATTTTCACTCACTTCCATAAAAAGTACCATACACATCGCTGAGCTTATTCCAGTAAGTCACAAAGCAAAATATACTCTCTCTCTCTCTCTCTCTCTCTCTCTCTCTCTCTCTCTCTCTCTCTCTCTCTCTCTCTCTCTCAAACAGTTCTACAGTATTACTTCTGAAACACCAAAAACATGAGAAATGGACTTAAAAATATGAATAACTGGCGTCAAAACACTATAGTCATCGACACTGCAGAGAGAGAGAGAGAGAGAAAGCTCCCTACTGCTACACCACTAAACAGGGAAACTGGTTAAACATATAGTTCCTATTGTTGGGGAAACGGCTCACCTTAATGTCAGTTGACAAAAACAAAAAACTATAAGTTATTCAAACCTCACCAACTTAACTATAAAGAGACACGTATAACTGGACGCATGATATGGATGCATTTACAGGTGCGTAATACCGTTAAAAATAAAACGTAAGGTCGCCATGTCGTTATGCGTTCTAAAATTCACCCCGAAATGCCAGCAGTCATTTTTATAATTACGAACGGCTACGGATTAATTAGCTCTCGGGATGAATGACGGATTTCGACAACGGTTCAAGTTCTAGTGGACGGACTAATTAGAAGTTCAGTGTCCGCTGGAATAATAATAATAATAATAATAATAATAATAATAATAATAATAAGAAGAAGAAGAAGAAGAAGAAGAAGAAGAAGAAGAAGAAGAAGAAGAAGAAGAAGAAGAAGAAGAAGAAGACGTCCAGTAATTATTATTAAAAAAATAATAATAATAATTACTGGACGTTTTAGAATCTAGATTCTAAGTGAATCAGACAAAACCTCAGTTTTAATAATAATAATAATAATAATAATAAAACGTCCTGTAGTAATACTGTAATAGTAATAATAACAATAATAATTAATTACAGGGTATATATTTTCTGAATTTTACAAGTAAATGTGACAAACACTCAGTTTTCACAATAATAATAATAATAATAATAATAATAATAATAATAATAAATAAATACTGGACGCTTTAGACTCTTTTAAGCAAATCTGCTAAAACCTCAGTTTTGCCGTGAATATTTATTTTAAAATTTAAAATATCAGTAACTACGCTATTTGAGATAAAAAAAATAACAAATTAGCATTAGGAAGAATGTTCACACAAATCCCTCGGTAGATTTTTTTTCATTTTACTCGTAAGAAAGAAAGAGAGGGTGGTTAAGGCGAGGCCCCAGTAACACTATCGGTGCTTTGGAGCTTTCATTCCCCTTCTGTGATCCCATAGCGTTGCCAAGGCCTGTTTTCGAAATTATCCAAGTTATTCAAGAGAAGAATGAACAAGTAAAAAATGCAACGAAAACAGATCTACTTTACGGTGGTCTCGGTATAATGCTGTATGAACCGCGGCCCATGAAACTTAACCACGGCTCGGTGGTGGCCTATCTTATATCGTTGCCAGAAGCACGATTATGGCTAACTTTAACCTTAAATAAAATAAAAACTATTGAGGCTAGATGGCTGCAATTTGGGGTGTTTGATGATTGGCGGGTGGATGATCATCATATCAATTTGCAGCTCTCTAACCTCAGTAGCTTTTAAGATCTGAGGGCGGACAGAAAAAGTGCGGACGGACAGACAAAGCCGGCACAATAGTTTTCTTTTACAGAAAACTAAAAATAGAATTCAAGTAATTCCAATGAATGAATAAAGAAATAATGCAATTTAGGCTAAAAAGCCAAGCACTGGGGCACTTTCAGCCATTAAACGTTTAAGGCAGTGAAAAAAGGGAACTAGACTGGTTGGACAGCAATATGAGATTTAAAAAATAAATACGATAGAGTACAATATCTAGATCTAAAGGTGAAACCTCTCTCTCTCTCTCTCTCTCTCTCTCTCTCTCTCTCTCTCTCTCTCTCTCTCTCTCTCTCCAAGTTTCCAATTGGGGAACAGGCATCACCAATATACACCAACAGTATAACAGCACACTCGTAGACCAAGCTTTGTCAGGTACAACAACAATTTACCGTATAAACACCAGAATTATAATTCATTTCATTTCAGTCTGAAAAAGGCTCCTTAAAGTTTATTATAACTTTCATTGTAATTTTACCAAAAAATAAAAGTCTTAATTTCTAAAAACCCTTTACATAACATCAATCACTGTTTCATTAAATTAAATCGACCAAGCAATCTCTATTCCGGTCCATTCACCAAGAATTTAAAGCAAATTATAGCTCACTCTTTATACAGTACCGTGTTCGCTTTGAAAATTTACAATGGTAATTTCAATACGTACTTCTGGAGGCGAGTGCTCCGTATAGTCTTTCATAGTAACGAGGTGAAGGAAGAGCTATTTGAAGGTAACGTGGCAGAGAATGTACTGTACATTCTAGATATGAGCAAAAGGTGGGTGTTTCCAAGATAATGCTCGACAACAGCAATAGTAAGTGAGACAAAACAGTTGTCTATTGCCAAAATACCTAAAAAGACGATTAATGACATTCAAGAAGAATATATTTATGGTATGCTGCATGCATATGTGGATGTGTAACTAGTGAATGCAAAATCATGAATATTTAACAAACTATAAAATAAATTTCAGTAAATGATTGTGCTCCAGGCTCGGTATCTTGAAAAATTCAAAAACACCTCTTATTACCTCAGTTTAAATCCTCAATAATGCACTGTCAACAAATGCTAACAAGCCACAGTGACAGAATGAGTATTGCATATGTAGAGCCTAAACTGGCGTCACAAGGAATGTGTTCATCGACGTACGAAAATACACGAATTGAACAATAACAAGAAAATCTTGATAAAAGTATCTGAAGCACTTTTCACTCTGTGCATATATGTAATAAAAAATAAATATTCGCTTACGATTCTAAGTGTAACTCGAAAATCTTGATAAAAGTATCTAGTAAGTATCTGAAGCACCTCTCACTCTGTGAAAACATGCAGTAAAAAACAAATATTTCGCTCGCAATTTTAAGTGTAACGCGAAAATCTCGATAACAGTATCTTAAGCACCTTTCACTCTTGTGAAGACATGCAATAAAGTAAAAGGTGGCTTCACTCTGAAGACTATCAAGGCTGAAATAGGTTTTCCCTCTCGACAGGGACCGGAACATCAACCGGGCGAGGCATGACGACAGCAAAATCTCTGGCGCCGAGGAGAAGTCATGCAACCAGCAGCGAATGAAGGTTAAGACATTTCCTTGCTTTCAATGACGACGTCAAAATGTGCTGAGCCACTTTCTTATTATATAACTCCTATACAGTTATATAAACCACAATATATATAGCACAACTATATAACTATATAGTTCATATCACTCGTATTAGGCTTCAATAAGACAGGATGATTTAGATTCCGGATTCTTTAAACCATCAATGGGAAGCCTAATACGAGTAATATGAATATATAATATATATATATATATATATATATATATATATATATATATATATATATATATAAACATATATATGTATATATACATATATATATATATATATATATATATATATATATATATATATATATATATATATATATATAGTGAAGTTGTGTGGCTAGTTTGTAATTATATGGTTGTATCTTAATCATGAATCCAAACAGAAAAGGCTGATAAACAGTGGCTTATGCCATCCCCCCACCACCGGTCCCTTTGGAGAAGTCGGGGGGGAGGAGCCTAAGGTTATAAAATTACTTTGCGTTGATAATTCGACATCAAATGGGAAACTCCGTAGACAAGTTCAAAGGCTAACATGTCACACCTGTGAATGGACTGATGAATGTCAAAAACTAATGTAATCTTAGAAAACTCATGCCCAAACCACATAAAACTGGTGAAAAATTTGGAGTCACAAACTGTTATCTAACTAACAGCCATTTCAATTTCCTACAAATAAGAAGCGGTCGTACGCTATTTATCATACGTTCATTCAACCATCGAATAACATTCACTGGGTATGGCATTATCAAATAATTTCTTAAAATGCTTAAAAGGAAGTTCTGAGAGCTTTCATCACTCACAGATCTCCTCAATTTATCCACCATTAATATATATGTTTATGACCTATGTTTACACAATGAATACAGTCCAACACTAAAATTAACACTGTTACTCATTGTGCCTCTAATTTTAAAAAATATATGAAACAGCTACAATAACTGAGCTTTTTCGTTAAATCCCCACTTCCCCCGACCCTTTCCTTCCATACAACACCAGGTATGATAGTCTGGGAGTTTCAAAGCGGCTAACAAACAAGCCTTTCTCCTTAATTTTCCAAAGGGACATTGTTGACATTCTGGCGTCCGAAACTCTGACCTCTGGCTCCCAGTGTTGGCGAGGTTTTGCCCTTGTTTATCGAGGCATACGCCTCTCTCTCTCTCTCTCTCTCTCTCTCTCTCTCTCTCTCTCTCTCTCTCTCTCTCTCTCTCATTTACATTCCCTCCTCCTAACTCTGCGTTTGACAGCTCTTGTTCCTCAGTGACCAAGTTGAGACATAAATGCAAAGTCATTCCTCATTCCTAGCCTTGTCTTTCAGCTGTACATACTTATTTTATATCAGCTTGGAAAGTCATTCCTAGCCTTCTCTCCTGCAGTTACGCATAATTTTACATCTGCATGGAATTACTGTACATCTCTATTCTAAAGCAAGAGGTTTTCAGTAATAAGAGAAATCTGATATCCTGAGATTCTCTACTACAAAAAAAAAAGTCATATCTCTTGCAGACAAAGTAACAATGAAAAAGTCCCCCTAACCAGCATCCCTTTTTTTTTAACTACTTTCTCATGAAACTACAATGCTCCTGATCCTACAACTCTTTCCCCTCTCCAAGGGAGCGTCCAGACTAAAATAAAACGTGCCTTGAACACGTCAGAAACGTATCACAAACAGGTTGAAAACAAGTCAATGACCGTATGAGGAGAATGTATCTGGTAAATGTTGTATAGCCTTACCAAATGAAGCACTGATTAGCTTTAATATTGTCATCAACTTGTTTCCAACCTGTTTGTTTAGTGTGTGCAATAAGACACATGTTTATGACAATTTTTACTGTAGTGTAGGCATACTCTTATTTTATGCCCTCTGAAATTTTATCGGTTTTAGACCCATACAGTTCTTACATCTTTAGTGACTGGCAAGGCATTTGATACAGACTATTCCCGGCATAGCCTAATCCTTACAGAGCTTGCCATATGAAGTCCTGATGTCTTTTTCACTTATTAATCGTCACTTCTTTTAGGTTTATTGTTTCATATTAAATAACTACACTAGTCCAGCCCATCCTATACAAAAAGAGGCAGTATTTCCAATCTTCTCAACTACCATCCTGTCACCTCAACTTCGACTGTCATTTATGTATTCCAAACACAACTGTCAAACTGTCAACAGTTTGAATCGTACCCTTTGCCTTCAGATTCCCTACTGGGAACCTTTCATCCTTCCACTGACGCTCAGTCATTACTGCAGGTCGTTAGTGCAGGACGTCAGTAAATCTTTCTGACAGTCTGACATGAGGCTCTGCTAGCCTACCTTATTTCTGATGACGTTACTGGTTTCTGTCAAATCATTTTTGGCTTGCTATTTTATATTTGTTGTTGATGGGGCACATCTCCCTTCCCCATTTCTAGGGGTGATCCTCAGACATCCACCCCCCCATATAGTCTGATATTTTTATAAAAACAAACCTTTTCCAGTAGACATTTTTTCCTATCAATTCCTCTTTCTGATTTTTCAGCCGTCCAAATTTCTTCCCCTACATTCCATCCCTCTACCACTTGCTTTTAAATTGCTTTCTTCATTTATTAATTCTTGATACTACAAGTACATCTGAATATGCTGTCTGTAATCGTTAAGCTTGGTTCTTCCAAAACTTTCTGCCTTTGAATCTGTCTACTTTATCATTCAATTCTTCGAGTCTTTTTGATGAAAACTTAACCGAGCCTTTCACGTTCATCATTCTAGGGGTTCAGTTGCTTAAAAACATGCCTTAAAGTGATCACATACTCTTGAACAAAATGTTATATCTGCTTCTAAAGAGACTATGAATATTGTTTAGATACTGTAAATTATTTCCTTCACGCCGATTATTACACCTTTAAGTTGACCTTATTCGACCCTCTTAGAAATACCGAGTTGTCACAACCGAAGTGCTTCTATCTCCGTCTCATTCTTCAGAGTAAAATTAGTGCGACTATTCTATTATTACATCTCTCGATTCTCTTTCCATTTGCCACGAAATGGCTCCTACATCTCTCTTTAATGGGTACCATTTCGGTCAAATTTCCGTTGACCTCAAGACCCAAGTTCATCATCTTTTTAGACAGGCTCGACGAGGAACCAATCAGGCCATTTCTTTTCGCATTTACTGAACTGAAATCTGTAATCGTCGGAATGCAAGGTTCGGTGGACGTTTCTTTTGGAAAGCTGCTTCTGTGTTCCCTTAACTCTTATAATCCTCCATCCTTCAAGAGGCAGGCTTGACGTCTTTTCCTTCCATAAGGACGTCCATCCCGCATCGATATTACAGCTATCATTATTAACCTTCATTAATCTGATAATCTGATCTCTATAAAGTTGGAAATTAACATACCCTGGAAATTAAAACAACTATGAACAACTAAAAATGCTTACAGTATAAGAAACATAACTGAAAATTTTCATTACTTCTACGTCCAGTACATAAAGCGAATTTAGGTCCATTTACATTTCCAAAAGCAAAAATTTTTTTTTTACATAGGAGTGCGGACCGTTCCAAAAACTGCTGAGCCCCAAATCTGATAGAGCGAAAAGCATAGGAAAATAACCAGACCGTTCCTGCAAAGTTTGGTGTAATATCATAAAATGGCTCTATACTGGGTGATATAGGAAAATACTCAGAGCATCATAACGGATTTTAAAGGGCGTGGCAGGGGCAAAAGGGTTTAATTAAGTCTTTCAGTAAGGACTACACAGTGTTGTATAGGCAAAGATATTTCAATCTTGGCATTATATAAATTTCATCTCATTTGAAGCAGCTACAGTTACTTTCATGGATCCGCCCACATAATAATAATAATATAATAATAATAATAATAATAATAATAATAATAATAATAATAATAATAATAATAATAATAATTTTGACACAAAAATGCTCGCCAAGAGTTTCAAGAACTAATGGAAATCAACAAAATTCAAAGAATAGCAAGAGTGAATTCTGAGAAGCATAACTGACTTTTAAAAATCGCAACCACTTAGGCCTATCAATAATCAGCCCATACGCTAGCCTACCTCAGAAATAAGCGAAAGCGATACAATAAAAGGAAAGTTAACAAAAATACATATATTATAAAGAAACCTAATGCATCATCTCACTCATTCCTTAGAAGGAAAAAACTAGTGTAACATGCCTTGAAACACCTCACACTGGTATATAGTACTTAAGTACACACCCACCTTTAGGTGTCAATAGAACTGGTCTGTATCTGAATCTGATACTAAAGCAGTACATTTCCATGAAATTATACTCCCTGCACAGCACTTTGACTTAATAACAATGAAAATTATTATATACAACTTCCCATAGCAAAGAAACGATGTTCCAAACATCTCGAGTTATGAACACAACAGAACATTTACTCTGTACAACTACAGCCAAAACTACACCACGATCTGAAATTAACACTAATAATGGGAAAAATAGCTGAGTGTATATATCACAGACACAGTTGTCTCTAGTGCTTCTTTGGAGGAGTGGTAGTGCTTTCGACTGGCACGCTGTTGGCCCAGCGTTCGACTCTCCGAGCCGCCAAAGAAGAATTAGAGGAATTTATTTCTGGTGATAGAAATTCATTTCTCGTCATAATGTGGTTCGGATTCCACAATAAGCTGTAGGCCCCGTTGCTAGGTAACCAGTAGGTTCTTAGCCACGTAAAAATAAGTCTAATCCTTCGGGCCAGCCCTAGGAGAACTGTTAACCAGCTCAGTGCTCTGGTTAAACTAAGATATACTTAACAGTTGTCTCTGAACATGTGGAGGCCACCTTTACGAAATATTATACAAAAAATTCTACAAGTCAGGCATAAAGTTTACGATTCGAATATGCAAGCTATACAGTTGTGCTTGAAAACATGTTAAATGTAGTATATAATAAGTAGCGTTCCTTTTACCTTCTATGCAACTGATGGTTTAAATGCGGACAGTGCTATTCCTGACAACAAAATGCTTGCTATTACAGAAACTACTAAAAAATGGCAATCTACAGAACATATAAAAAGGAAACTACTGACCAAACCATCTTGGGAAAACATTCGGAACTAGAATTCATTACTAAAAGCAAAATTAAACACGGAGAAAAAAATGTTAATTCTGTATGTGAATTTGTTATGTAAGTAGACTAAGCATTGTTGTACACAGACAAAGGAAAGAACGAAAAACTAAAGTAATTGTTCAAGCAAGTCTGTTTAGCTGGCCTAATTAGCCTATTGCTGCAAAAACAACAGTCAAAAAAATTCCAGACTTCATTTTTTGCGCTGAAAAATTACAAAGAACCTGAGGTATTTAAAAAAAAGAAAAAACTTTTCACATCCCCACAGGAGAGACAAAAAAAGTCCTGCTGAAAACCACCAGGAAAAAAAATCTAAACATTTTTCGAGTTTTTCAGGTCCAACTTGTACGATGTAAGCACTGCACCTGGGAGAGCGTAGTCAAAACTCAACTGATAACTGTTCATAAACAAGGCTAAGTCAGAAGTCGAATATCGTCTACACTTAGCTTATATACGTGGTTTTAACGTTTCTGAGGATAAATCCATTGTTATCGTGTTCTGTACATTTCAAATCCGGGACAGAAAATGCACAGATATGCACACACGCATGTACATATATACATACATACACACATTATTTATTTATATATATATATATAGGCTATATATAGATTGATAGATAGATAGATAAAATATATATATATATATATATATATATATATATATATATATATATATATATATATATATATATATATATAATATATATATAAAGGCAAATGCCACGAAGGAAAAAAGAAACAACGGAGTGGTTGCTAGGCCTTTCAACACAACGGTCCTTTACTAGCAGACTGATGAAAAATATAAAAGTAAGTTCATGAGAAAGCTCGTATAATTGACAGATGACATGCAGATATCCCTGAGGGTAGCGATTATAAGGAAATGATGCACCTGGAATCCAACACAATTGAAGAATTTGCCGAGTGGAATGAAATGGAATACCGTATGAAATTGCTGAAGTAGAAGTAGTGGACCCACCTGTTTTGGTAGGTCCACTATTTCTTCAACTGTTTTGGATTCCAGGTGCATCATTTCCTTATAATCCCTCAGGAATATCTGCATGTCATCTGTCAATTATACGAGCTTTCTTGTAAACTAATTTTTATATTTTTCATCAGTCTGCTAGTAAAGGACCAGTGTGTCGAAAGGTCTAGCAACCACTCCGTTATTTCTTTTTCCTTCGTGGCATTCGCCTTTATTTATACATTCATCACGTTCCATATCTTCGTGAATCAGTTATACATACATACATACATACATACATACATACATACATACATACATACATACATACATACATACATACATACATACATATGTGTGTGTGTATAAAGTTTTCAGTAAGTTCATTGTAACTAGGATACTAGCACCAAAGCCTTCACCCAACCTGGCTGTGAGCCACCTTAGCAGACTAACTACCATGTATGTGATCCATTGCTCAGCTCTGCAAAACATAGGCACAATTAATTTTTCAGGAAACAGTCTAACTTTATGTCCAACAGAGGGAAATCTATATGATTGGTCAAAATGGAAAAACTGCCTAAATTACTACAACTGAATACGACCAAAACTAAAATGTTATGTAGAATAGTAACTACCAAGACTTCAGTTGTAAGTAGGCCTAGGCCTAAGTGAATTCTGGTGCACCGGTAAGTATTACCAGCAACTTCAGTTTTATGCAAATCAATCTTCTCTCAACAGTTTTCCAACGACAGAGTGGGAATTATATTTGCATTTCACGTCTACGTCATCAACTGTTCTATATTTGGAATGATCAAGAATTACCTGGTAAAAGAAATGCATTTACCTTTCTACAAAACAAAACAAAAAATACAACTACAGTGATCGACAGTATAAGCGGAAATCAGGATGCTTCTACATGCAAACAATACACAGGAACACTCTTATCCAATACGAACCTGCCAGAAATAATGTTAGCAATAATGTTCACATGACAGGTGTCAGCCACGACGAAAACAACCAAGAAATTATGAAGAAACAACTAACTTGGGTATAAACTTTGGCAACAGGTTTAAGTTGCGCAAGGACGGTCAAGTTCCCATGAATAAATGTGAAGGAACGAAAAAAGCAATGAAAGGCGAAGAGATACAATCCATGTTAGGCGTCGCCACTGATACACGCTTTAGTTAGATAACCAATTAATTTCTTGAAACGACAAGAACTAACAAAATAAAATCGAATAGCTGAATTGTAGCAAAAGCAGTCGATATTAAATAATTTCAAGAGAAGAAAACTTACAATTCTTTAATAAATTTCCGGTTTTTTATATTCTAATTTTTGACAAAAGAAATCCCATCTATATCTTGCAAGAAGAAGAAATTATTTCACATTAGGCCTACACAGCAAAATTCCACAGAGAATATCAACAACAGCAACAACTATAATAATACTGATGTGTCATA
Source organism: Macrobrachium rosenbergii (assembly GCF_040412425.1). Lineage (NCBI taxonomy): Eukaryota > Metazoa > Arthropoda > Malacostraca > Decapoda > Palaemonidae > Macrobrachium > Macrobrachium rosenbergii. The sequence continues at coordinate 46,032,938 of NC_089743.1, forward strand.
ACAGATGCAAACTCAGAACATATAACAGCATAAACATAAGAAAATAAAACAAACAACGCACCATTAACCTACTCAACATGTCAAACAAGTCATGGACCGCGTAGCCATACTTGAATCCCAACTCGTGAGAGTTCTCGAGTTGGCTTACGACAATATTAAAACCCCCTCTATTCTAATTTCAACCTATTCCTATACATATATGAAAACATCCAAGAGTTTTATATATATATATATATATATATATATATATATATATATATATATATATATATTATATATTTATATATATATAAATTTTTACTCACATCGAGATTGAATCCGTCTTTCAATTGAATGGCATGGGCTCTACCAACTGAACCACACAAGCCGTAAATCTGTGTGGTTCAGTTAGCAGCACCCTTGCCTTTCAACTGAAAGACTTGGGTTAGATCCCGATGAGGGTCATAAATTTATTCATGTTCCATACGTGACTGTGTTGATTACTTCTATCATGTGTGTATATATAAGTGTATATATATATATATATATATATATATATATATATATATATATATATATATATATATATATATATATATATATATGTATGTGTGTGTGTGTGTGTGTGTGTATATATATATATATATATATATATATATATATATATATATATATATATATATATATATATATATATATATATATATCATATATATATATATGCCCTCAGAGTCGTGAAGAGAAAACTACCTAGCAAATATCCTGAGCCGCTTTTAACACGAGTCTTTCCTTTGAGGCCACTGACAGCCACATTATCGTTCCATTGAGATGCTGGCAATAAAGGCCGTCATTACTTCTTGTGTATGTGGTATGTGGCATGAGGTCTGCAGCCTGCATAACATAATGTAATGCTGGTACACACGTGTAAGAATAAGAACTTAAGAGTCTTGAGGTTCTGCGTATAAGTAAATGTGGTAGAGATATGAAAATGTTTGATGCGTAGGCCTATGAGTAGGGAAATTTGGAAATTTTGATTTTTAGCACTTATTGAAACCAAACAGAAAGGACAATTTGTACGGGTCTGGGAAGGACATAAAGCTGCTGTATATGAATAACCCAAATAGGCCTATACGCTGCAGAAGTAAGTATCTCTGATGCGGGAAAACTTTGGGAAGTCTGAAGAGTTAGTATTTCTATTTAGTCTAGGCCTATAAGATTGAACTTCAGCATTGCAGGGCAGTGGATGAGAATATGGTGACAGTGACTAGCCTATATAGTGTAGACATAGAATAGTTAGAATTACAGCACAAATGACTGGATTTATCTGAATCTGTGCTTGGGAAGTTTAGAAGGATCGTAAAGATATAGAGATTTTATAACGGATGAGTTCAGAGAACTGCTGAGAATTATGTTTTCGTGAATGAGAGAGAGAGAGAGAGAGAGAGAGAGAGAGAGAGAGAGAGAGAGAGAGAGAGAGAGAGAGAGAGAGATAATCCTCTTTCATCATAAAGGTATATTTGTTTTGGCCTCTACTAACAGTTCAGCGCAGCGAGTAATTAAAAGAGCCGGTCACAGCTTCATTGATTTGCTTGTTGGCCCCAGGTGAGAAATGCGAAGACCTCACTCTCCAGGCGTATAAAATATTTTAGGACCAAATACTTTATATGCAGTAATTTTTGGTAAGAGATACTGTATGTACAATGAACTTGCTATCAACTACTGTGCATACAGTAATTTTTGCTAACAAATGTGTCTATGCAGTAATTTTTGACAACAAATACTGTCGACACAGTCATTTTTGCTACCAAATAGTACTGTCTGTACAATATGAAGACCTCACTCTCTCGGCGTATAAAATACTTTAGGACCAAATACTTCATATACAATAATTTTTGCTAAGAGATACACTATGTACACTCGGCAAGGAAAGTGAGGATAAAGTTTTTTTAATCTTCGGACATATATTGCTAATAAATGCAACATCTGGCAACTTTAGAAGGGGGAGGAGCTTCAGTCTTAATGTGTTTGCTTTTTGCTTGACCTCCTATAACTTTCAATCATATTCTACGGTTCTGAAATCATTGATACTTAAATGCAGTAGTAAGCTTTACAGTATTCGTTCAAGTTGTAATTTGCAGCGACAGTTCTGAGCAAAATAAACATTTTTCGACATAACCTACCAGCTAACCTTGCACAAATGAATTTATGACACCACAATGAACGGAATGCTTGCGTAATCGGAAACGCGATCTTCCATATTGAAATCAAGAGTTAAATTTGAGCAATGTCCAACGAAAAACTTGGGGAACAATAAAGGAACGAATGCAATGTTATGATGAGAGAGAGAGAGAGAGAGAGAGAGAGAGAGAGAGAGAGAGAGAGAGAGAGAGAGAGAGTTGCTGTTGTGTAAGCCTAGGCCTATGTGTAGAGCTACTCATTTCATTATTTTTTTTTCATTTAGAGATTGAGCGATACTATACTTGTATAGTATGTTTTAGCATTGGAGAGAGAGAGAGAGAGAGAGAGAGAGAGAGAGAGAGAGAGAGAGAGAGAGAGAGAGTTGTTGCTGTTGTGTATGCCTAGGCCTATATGTAGAGCTACTCATTTTATTATTTTTTCCTTTTAGAGAGTGAGCGATACTATATTTGTATAGTATGTTTTAGCAATGGAGAGAGAGAGAGAGAGAGAGAGAGAGAGAGAGAGAGAGAGAGAGAGAGAGAGAGAGAGAGAGAGAAACTATGGCAACGTCAAGAAACATCCAGTTACTTGTGTTTTCCCTCTACTCCGCACATCATAGAGAACGCTCTTGCGGATTTAAATAGATTTGATCAACCTACCCTAGCTGTCACATCATTTACTGCCATTAATTCCAGCTGACCTTTAACACCGTGAAATATAAATATGAATGTGTAAAAATTAAATAAATTATCATTACCTCGTATGATGATGCAATAATAAGCCTGTTCATAACGGAAAACGAGTAAATATTGCCGTTCTGATAAACAGTACTACACCGAGATATCCTCACACCATCTTTTAGATCTCTATGAACGAAGTCATCTGAGAAATTCTGATTACTTCAGACATCCATGGTGTTTTTAAGTATCTGAACGTTTTTGTTTTGCAGATTTAATATATATGATAGAATTTGCATTGTATTTTCATATTCTAGAGTAAATTTACCGAGATTATGTGTTTTCTGTAAGAAAAAAAATTAAAATTCGATGAACGAAATCTAATGAAAACTGTATCCTCACTTTTCTTGCCGAGTGTACAATGATCTTGCTACCAAATACTGTATATACAGTAATTTTTGCCACAAAATACTGTATACAATAATTTGTATTCTAATGAATCCTTAAAGTTTAAAATATCTACATTTTCTTTAGCTAATCACTCCTAGAACACAAATGCTAATAAAAAACATATTAAGTTTCGCCTTTGTAAGTTAACAAAACCTAATGCAATACAATTTAAGAACCCACCATCTTTTCCTGTCTATTCGAATATAAACATAAACACGTCGTGAATAGAACAATGAATCAATTCTATTTATTTTACTAACAAACAGTTTGCCATCAAAATAAAGATACGCCATCGGAAACCATCAAAGTCCAACGACCGCTTTCTATCTCTCATTGCTAAATCAAGGTTGAACATCCTCACAGACTACACAGAAGACTCGTCAACAATACCTTCTTGGATTTCAACACTATTCAAAAGACAATTTGAAAGCAAACTATAATAACTTCTGTTAAAAACATCTCGGCTAAAAGCCTCTATTTAACATAAATGTATAGTAAACGTTTCCACTTTTCAGACACTTGATATTTTAATTCCGAAAAGGTTCGTTGCCCTATGTTACGAGCAAGGTCTAGAGAATCTCTAGACTCTGGTAACAAGTATGAGCCATGTACGAAGAATCCTAAGCCAGAGAAAGAATAAGCTATTGTGTGTCAGTGCCCAGCTATTAATCTTGACGTATTGTACCACCAGGCCCAACCATGTTTATTTTTTCACTGTGACTTGGGTAGCTAGACACAACAACCAGAATACAATGGGATCACTGACCAGCCTACTGTCTTTACAAACTGACAATAACCCATGCACTGAATGAACACTGGACTGATACGGAGAAAACGTTGTTGTTATTTATGAGTAAAAATAATTCAGTAGCATATGGAGCTAAGGACTAACCCAGAGGAGGTTTGAGTATCATTCTACATAGCCTATACCTCATTGCGTTTCCTTAGATGTAACTGCGAGTATGCAGTAGGCCTATGTGAAAACGTGCTGACGATACGAAGCTAACCAACCGTGTGTACACTTCACCTCAAATTACTTTTCCAACTCTGCTGAATACAGAAAGCCTTTTTATAGTAATGTTTATACACGTTACGATAATGAAAACAGCCTGTATCTCTAATTAGTTGCATTTAAAATACCAGTAGTACTGGCCAGTCCAGTGATATCTACAAAAACAAGATCTACAACATTGTAAACAACATCAAGGTGTGTAATTTCCGATACGACCTTGGCCTAAAGTGTCAATGCCACCCTATCAAACTTAGGCCTAGTACTCATTGAGAGAAGCCTCTGTAAATTATTACTGACACTTGAATTCATTTTGCAAATAGTCTCTTGTTGATTAAATGTCAGTATTTTCGTCATTCTGGTCACTATAAGCCTTAAAAAATTATTTATTATACATTTTAAGGTTTAGATAAGTTTGGATATCACCGTCTTTTTATCATAGTTCGGCACAACCTCCAACTGTCACATTAACAAACCTCATTCAGGTGAGGTTCTTTTGACAGTGTTTTGCGGATGTAACTTATACGTTAAATTTCAGAGAGCATTTATTGGAAAACAATAGCAATATACAGCTGTTAGCCTAAGTGGCAATACAATCTTGCATCATGATGACAAAATATTATACGCATAAAATTTCAACTTATACTACTACTGACCAGGAATGCAAATCATTACCCCTATTACTTCTGTGGCGCACAAACCTTTGATATGACACATAAGAACAATAGACATTCGCTTTAGGCCAATCAAATTAACACCACTACAGAAACGACTGCTAAGCCGGAGCAACATTGCCACGTCTGATGATACCTAGTTCAAAGCTGCTAGTCGGTGAATACCAAATTTCACAATACCGTACTGTTAAAATATATTACTGTACATTCTGTCAGTTAGGCCTATATCCTGGGATGTCACAGGGTACTTGAAGTAAGCTGGTAATATCTGTGTGGAGACTAGGCCTAAAACTTTCTTAAAAAACATGAGATGACTGTTATCGGCAACGAGTTCATACTACATTAGTACTAATGCTCAGGAATGGTGATGACAGGGCAGATAACTTTCAGTTGGTTTTTCTCTGAGAAAACGTAACTACAATATCAGCCTAACCCTACACCATCTTGACAAATTTAAAATATAACAACTCGTGTTCGTAGCTGATTATAACAAACATATATACATATCAATGTCGCCTGGGGCAAAATCTAAACACAGTTAACTATAAACACTTTCAGATACTCGAGTCAACACATCTGTTAAGTGGGCTTAAATTACTTTAATGGCTGCAAGCCATATAGACACTTACATTTATTTAGTTCAGAGCGACTTCATTCGACGAGAATGCAATTGCTTATGGGTGAAAGAATTCATAGTTCTCGTTAAAAAAATGTATAGAAGTGTGCGCACACACACATTGAAGTATGTGTTCGTTTTACAAAATAAAAAAAAAAAAGTTATATCATGAACTATGTATAAAGAAAGTCGGGAGGCTAAATGCAACGTCATCGAATTCATTCCGTTTCTTTGTGTTGCAACTTTCTTGCAAAATCACTATCGAAAATTGTCTTGAAAATAGTTCACTTAAATAAATTAAATCAAACAGAGGATTCGTACGTTTAATGATATCCCTACATGAAACATGACACCAAAAGTCATTTATGTGATTTTGAGAAGAACAAAACTATTTTCATGACAATTCGAGGAAAAATCATTGAAAAAAGTTTCGAATTATCTCTACAATCGTAACTGAAGAACAATGGAAGAGTTAATTGCAGGTCCGTTGCTACACAGCAAATCTAATGTGGCCAGTTTGCAGGCAACAACGAACAGCAAAGTTACATATTACATGTCTTTACGATACGCCATTCATTAGTTCACCTTAAATACAAATATTACCACAATGGAGTAATTCAAGGTCTGGTGTAATTGTTCTTATTTTGGGGTCAAGAATGTATGAGACAACTTTAGTTTTCCACTTCATTCAGTGAGATACATAACGACTACTCCACACACACACACACACACACACACACACACACACATATATATATATATATATATATATATATATATATATATATATATATATATATATATATTATATATATATATATATATATATATATATATATATATATATATATATATACACAGATATGTGTTAAAATGAAACTCAGCATCAAAACTCATCACTATCCTTCCCAGAAGTATTCAAAATAAAGTTTTCCAACAATCTCTTGAGCAACAGGAATGTCTTCCCTGCTTATTTATTCAATGATGTACTGGAGTTATCACTAGGCCTAGAAATTTCGCCACGTTATAATTATGGTCCAGTGGTAGATGCGACAGGCCTTAAAGGGAAACCACTCTTACGAAGCTTAGGCAACCCGTACATGGATAATACTAGGTCTAGAACCTAAGCAATACAGAGACTGAAAGAATTTCATCATTCATTACATCAAACTTTTCAATTTCATTAAAAAGTTTCATTTGTTATCTTGTACCCTCAACATAAGTATTTTTCCTAGTACTGTAGTACAAAACCATCTCATAATTACAATGCAATCATTGCTAGTCATGTATGCTATATCACTACACAGGCATTTATCATACATACATATATACATACATATATTATTCTGTAAAAAAAAAAATAGCACCGACGTCTTATTGAAATCTTCTGAACTTCAGAGACAGTTTAAGCCTAGCTCCCTCCCATTAGGCTTACCACATAAATTTTAACGATCCCAATTTAGAGAAGGCTCTCATTATAAAAGACACCGCCCTTGTATCACAGAGAGATTTTTTTAGTACAGATGAAGAAATCTTAAAACGAACGTTAAAATGTTAACGAAAGAACGGTTACTGCTACACGCATACATATATAGACACACACCACATAAATATATACATAGCCTATATACATACATATATTATATACTGTATATAAGCAAATATAACATTATAACATTTGCACACACGTAACAGCCACCTACCCTAAAAAAAAAAAAAAACTAAAAGACAAAAATATAAATTTCTAAGTTGTAATTAAAAAAAAATGCATCACACACAACACGTTACTTTACGCATTAAATCCTAGTAACGGTCACATACATTCTATCGCATATTATCAGTTTATTGCGCGCTGAGAGTCTTCTTAAACCAATGGAAGTGACAACAGAAGGTAATCGATAGTAGTCATTCCATCAGTTCACGGATAATAGGCTATGCCATTTTCTGGAAGAGTTACTTCACGAGCAAAAAATCCTGTCACTATGATAAATATTTAATTGAAAATGTTATATAGTGGTCGTTAACATAAGCGTACCAGTTGAATTTAGCAATTGTGATCAAGAAAATTTTCTTAAAAAATATACAGCTCTTCGATAAATTTGATAAATATTTAACCAGACAAACAAATGTCAAACGATGTTATATAGCTTCGCTACATTATTATTATTATTAACATTATTCAACAGATGAAACAAGCCAGTTGAAAGAGTATGGTTTGTTAAGCGTCACCCACGTAATAATACGTTTGCTGATCTACTCGGTAGCGCCTTCAAAATTTTCTTAAAAGCCCCGTAATAATACGTTTACTCGTATGGAAAATGTTGGAACATCATTTGCTCTTCGATAAATTGATGACTTATTTCCTGCCTGGCAACTCTTTTTAGTTGGTCGCTGCCTACATGACTATTTTTTCCCAGTACGCGTTGGGTGTTTTCAGACAACATGACAACATCTTCCGCAAAATGCCACAAAGAGGAGGCGTATGTCTTCAATAAATCATATCCTAGATGTCTGAACGAAGACATATTTGATGATGAGAGCTCTAGTTCTGAATCCTCCAGCGATGCAAACTTTTCTTCCGATAGCGGAAGTAAGATGACTTCTCATTGCCGAGTGACTGGACTCCGAGAGGGAGAGAGAGATCCCTTCTTTTGTTGCTGATCCCGGCGTGAAATTTTCAGTTGAGGATAAAGAGAATCCATTAGAATTTTTGATACTTTGATGATGAAGTCATTGATTACCTCGTATATGCATTTTCTGGATGAGAATGTAGAAAATTTGTCTCCACAGTCACGAGTATAGATGGTTTGATTCAACAGATTATTTTACAGGGAATTGATTCAAGCCAATGTATTTCTCAACACGAGAGAGTGTTTCTTCTCCTTTTTTCGAAAGGTAATGAGTGGCCGTAGATTTGACTTATTGCATAAATTTTACATTTGGTTGACAATAGTACTATAACAGAAGGACCAGGAAGAAAGTTAGCAAAAATAAAGCCATTCACCGATCTTATTTTGAAGAAATTTATGAACAATTACAAGCTTTCAAGATGAGTCTTTGTTATGGTTAAATTCAGTTAAGTAAACGTAAAAGGTTTGGAATAAAGTTTTACTTTGTGAAAGTTCTACTGGTTATATATGGAACTTCTTCATTTATGCAGGTGACCATCCTGACTCAACAAGGGCTGTTTATTAAATTTTTATAGTCTTGGCAGATGCACTTGCGGATGAAGAAACTGACACTGTCCACTGAACGAGAAAGGATTAGCAAAAATAAAAGACTTGAAAAAAGGTTTTAAAAAGATCTATGGTACGTGGAAAGATAAAAAGGAACTGAGTACAATGCTGATGATTCTATGGTGAAGGTGAAATCTAGGAGAGGAAAAGAAATGTATAAACCGAAAGCAGTTGCAGATTATAATGCAAACATGGGGGACCTTGATTTGTCTGATAACCTCTTGGTTCATTTTTCGACCGCAAGAAACAGACTGAAGAAATATTACAAGAAAGTATTTCGACATTTGTTAGAATTTCTATAATATAGAGCCCTTGGTGGGAAAAGACGTGAATTTATTTTGAGGATAAGTGAAAGACTGATTATGAAATATGCAGAAGAAAGACTGTTCCCATCCCCAGCAAAACCTTCACGGCTAATTGGCAGGCACTTTCCTGAGTATTGTCCACCTACAGATAAAAAGAAGAGGCCACAAAGGACTTGTACATTAACATAAGAAGCTCATATTGGTGTAAGGATTGTGAAGTAGGATTGTGTGTAGCCCCTTGCTTTAGAGATTGGCATACAAAAGAATAGTGCATGTTGTAACTTTTCGTTCAGTATTTTGTAGTCTTATGAAATAAAATAATAGTAGTATTAATAGTTTTTTTTATCCTATCATTTAATAAATTCCTACTCTTAACTACAGTATGAATTATAAGCATAAAAATCAATATTAACTTTGAAAACTATCATCAGTGATATGACCACTAAATGCAAGAAAAAGTGTGACACGTTAGCAGCGAGCTCAAACGAACAGGTTAAGTATTTTTTTACCTGACCACTGACTCAGCTGATTAACAGCTCTCCTAGGGCTGGCCCGAAGGTTAGACTTATTTTACGTGGCTAAGAACCAACTGGTTACTTAGCAACGGGACCTATAGCTTATTGTGGAATCCGAACCACATTATAGCGAGAAATGAATTTCTATAACCAGAAATAAATTCTAACTCTTCATCAGCCGGCCGGAGACTTGCTACAGAAAGAGTAGGCCTAAGAATAATCCGTGATACTTAAATGCACAGTTGGTCAAAGATAGATTTTGAAAAGTCTGAGTGACGTGGTGACGAGGGGGTAGCTATATGCTAACATTGCTAGGCTGATCTAGCAAAATACTTATATCATTTCTGGTAAATTATAATTGCTAACATCAGTTACCGTAAAGTTCCTGTAACGTAAAATATGGATGCACTTGATTACAAAGGTAAATGGCAATGCAATCCATAAAATCGATGTGGCCATGAAATCTGATCAGCAGACCAAGAAAAAAATAACTGAAACTTTCCACCTGAACTCCAATATGGTTGTTCAGTGCTTTGGTTTGTTCAACAATTTTGACAGCCTCAAGAATTACGATCCTTGAAAACAGCCAGAACAGAGCCAGCGAAAGTCGGGAGGGGCAAATGCCGGGAACAACACAGAGGGGAAACAATAAGCCTTAAATGCAATGCCCTTGGGGTCGCAGTCTTCATGGAGGGTAGCAGCAGCATGGCAATTTAACCGAGACGCCCTTCGACTACTCTTACAGCCTCTGCTCATTGCCGTCAGGCACTTCTCTCGTGAAAATGACTTATAATACACCTTCTTTGAAATAAACAACACAAAACCGACGTGGCCGAAAGGAAAGACGACCCACAACCAATTCAAAATCAGACGCTCCTCCTCCTATCCTGCCCATGGCGAGCGGCACCCTCTTCAGCTGCTGGCCTTTTCTCTCTCCCTTCCACCCTTTTCTTAAAAGCCTTACCTTTAAAACAGCCATGGTTGCGGTTGCCAACGTGTCCTCTTTCCCCGATGGATAATCCAATATCAACAAAAAAACTGACCACGAGGGCAAATCACGGGTAGAATTAGTCACCAAACAGAAACAAAAATCGAATTAGTTAATTCCAGACGCGAGACACACACGCTCACTATCGGACCTTTCACTACGAGAGCCAAGACCACACTGACGTTTGTTACCGCGTTGACCCGCCTAGCAGACGACGCGCCGCCTTCCTGCCTTGCCAGACGCCCTACAGATGGCGACACCTCCTTTCCCTTTCTGCTGAATGAAATGGAAACCCTAGGATTATTTATTATTATCCCTCGTATTACGCATGCGCCACATGCCATTCTCGTTTGGCGTCACGATAAAGGCGCTCGAACTTAACAATATGTTTAGAAAGATGGACAAAATAGGTCACAATTCCCCTTCAACTGAGCATCATGGTATAATCCTTGCATCCGATGACCGATGCTATTTTTGGCACGGCTATAGTAAATCTCCTACGGTTTCAGTGATTGAGGGAAAAGTGGGCGTGGCTGCCACTAGGAACTTCTTTTGTTTTTGGCTCTATGGCTCTATTATTGATGATTAACAAACATGAGGTTATTTTTCCAATTTTTTACTCGTGTATGAATGTAAGAATAGTGTAATCGAAAACTATCCAAATTATTTCTCGAGTTCCTCGCAAATAAAAATGCATTAGGGTGAAGAATTATTATTCAGTTTTCTTCATCATGTTTGATAATTCGCAGAGCTCTGTTTTCTACTTGAAGTTGGCATAAATTCAGACCAAATCAAAATAATAACTGACAGATTTTGTGAGTAAAACCTTATTGCCTCACGTCTCAATTCAATCCCAGGGAATCTTTTGAGAGGAACATCACAGCTCATCTCTCCCCAACACACAACACCCGACCTCCACCCCTCCCGCCCCGCCCAAACCTCTTCCACGGTTCTAAAATAAGCATAGTTACCCGTTTAATCATTCCATCAGCATCTTTGTTTATTTTTTAACGTCCTCCTAACAGCTCTCAATCGATCCATAGAGCGAGCTTCTTCTGTTTGAAAATTATAGTTTATCAGTTCTTAAATAGTTTATATCCTTAAATATTACAGTCAGTGAAACTTGGTTATACGTATCTATGGCTAACAATTTTTTCAAACCAATCACTCATATTTAGCCTACTATCTTTGGGTGCGCATATGACGAGTTAGTTCAGTGTGTTTATGCATGGTTATGTGTCAGTGTATTACATAAAAACTGCCCATACGTCCTTTAGGAAAATCGAAATTATGCCCCTTATAGACCAATGAGCCTTAATATTATTTTATAGCATTAGGAAAAATTGTAGAGTTTTTCGGAATTTACCTCTACAATAATCGATTTCCCAGGGCCGAATAGACATGGAGGGTTGGTGTTAGGAAGGGTATCAGTCCGTAAAACAAACTAAAGAAATGAGCCTTTCGGTGGGTGTTTAGAAACACCTGGGAAAAGGCTCATTAAAAACAGCAACCTGGACTACGGATTAAGTCGAGAAAAAGATTAAGAAGGCTTCTGTTATAATTCGTCCCTGTTTTGACGAACTGGCGTATTCTATTTTTTTTTTTTTTTTTTTAGGTACTTGAGTTTTCCAGCCAAAGCTCCTCAGTTTTTGATGCTCTATAACATCAAAACTTCAGCTGTTTGTGTTGTCACATTTTCAAACCAAATTTCCTCAACAGTTGAGCTAAGTAGACGCTCCGAATACAGTAATATCAAAATCTTTGAATCCCATTTTTTCAGAATGGGGGAAAAATGGCTTACGTCAGTTCGTCAAACTAGGGACAAATTGAAGTCTACCAGAAAAAACCGCAAAATAATTTTCCACCCTTCAAAATACCACGAGAAGCATGACAAATGAACAAGAGCATTCTGCCTCTGTTTTTTAATCAAAAACAAATAGAAAGTCCGTGATTGGTGTGACAGGCAATGGCCACTGTTTCAGGCTTCGCTCGTAAAAGGAATTAGTTTTAGAGAGGCATGGTTCGAATTCAATATTTCCACTTGAAGAGTTCCGCAAGAAAGTAATTTCAAAAATAGTAATGATGTTACAGATATCAAATAAAAAACATTACTTGACAAAGAGTTTCCAATTCCATTCATTATTCGCCTTCTGATGCTAATTTTTCCAAAGTCAAGAGATTTTTGTTACCATAAAAGTTTAAACTTAATTCAAAATTTCCACCTGAAATATTCCAAAAGAAAGTAATTTCACCACCACCACCAACAACAACAACAACAACAACAATAATAATAATAATAATAATAATAATAATAAATAATAATAATAATAATAATAATAATAATAATAAAACCAGAAAACTGGTAAAACAATTCATTGTTCCCATTCAAAAAATTTTTTTTTTTTAAGTTAAAAGTCATAAGGTTCTTTCCCATGCGAAAACCTAATCAAAGCATACTTCAGTTTATTCCTCAGGAAACACAGATGTCAAAATGTAAATTTGCTTATCTATCTTCAAAAGCATTATGAAAAAGCCTACAGCAAAACACTACAGTGTTTACAACATCAAATATATAGCTACTGTCTTGTTAAGAAACCAGCCACGTAAAAAACAGTTAGCTTATTACAAAAGCAAGAGGAAGCCTGTGTTCAGTATTATTACAAAAAAAGGAAAGGCATTACGAAAAACAAGAGGCAGTCTGTACTAAACATTATTACAAAAATAAGAGGAAGCTTGTACTAAGTATTTTTACAGAAACAAGAAGCAGCCTGTGCTGAATATTATAAAAAAGACAAAGGCAGCCTGTACTAATTATTATTACATAACAAGAAGCAGCCTATACTAAGTATTATTATAAATACAAGAAGCAGCCTGTTCTAAGCATTATTTCAAAATCAAGAGGCTACCTGTACTAAATATCACTACAAAACAAGAGAAAACCTGTACTATTATTACAAAAGCAAGAAGCAGTTTGCCCTAAGTATCATTACAAAACAAGAGAAAGCCTGTATTACGTATAATTACAAAACCAAGAGGCAGCCTGTACTAAGTATTATTACAAAAACAAGAGGAATTATGCACTAAGTATCTTTATTAAAATAAGAGGGGGTTATGTAATAATATCAAAAAACAAGAGGCAATGCACTAAGTATTATTACAAAAGCAAAAGGCATTCTGTATAATTTTTTTACAAAAACAAAAGCCTGTACAAGATTACAAAAACAAGAAGCAGCCTGTACTAAGTATTATTACAAAAACAAGAAGCAGCCTGTACTAAGTATTATTACAAAAACAAGAGGCAGCCTGTACTAAGTATTATTACAAAATCAAGAAGCAGCCTGTACTAAGCATTATTACAAAAACAAGAGGCAGCCTGCATTAAGTATTATCACAAAATCGAGAAGAAACCTGTACTAAGTATTATCACAAAACCAAGAGGCAGCCTGTACTAAGTATTATTACAAAAACTAGAGGCAGCCTGCATTAAGTATTATCACAAAATCAAGAAGCAGCCTGTACTAAGTATTATTACTAAACCAAGAGGCAGCCTGTACTAAGTATTATTACAAAAACAAGTGGCAGCCTACATTAATTATTATCACAAAACCAAGAAGCAGCCTGTATTCAGTATTATTACAAAAACAAGAGGCAGCCTGTTCTAAGCATTATCACAGAAACAAGAAGCAACTTGTACTAAGTATCATTACAAGCAACAAGAGGCAGCCTGTACCAAGTAGAGTATGATACATTTAGAACAGGATATAAAAGAGGTGGTTACATGAATAAATCGACAGCTGAAATGAATAAGGTAAAAGTATCAATAATTAATGTAGAATTAACAATAGATAACGTAAATCATGTAAAGGCAACAATATAAGCGACAACGCATATAGTATTTTATCAGTAATCCAAAACAAAGCACACATAAAAGACACCCTCTGCCTTGCACAGTGTATTCTATTATGTCTCCTGGTTGCATTTTCCCGAGATGTAACCGAGCATCGAGACTTTTCCCAGGAAAAAAGCGGGACGCCATATCTGAAAAACTAACACTTGAATTTTCTTGAAAATAATCTCATTAGGTTTCCCACACCCAAATTACGAAGAAGACACAATATCTAACCTAACCTAACCCAACCTAACCTAACCTAACCCAGGGGCATGGCAAAAAAAAAACGGGGCTGGTGCAATACTAGCATACACCTGAGGAATTTGCCTCCCGGTTGGCAGGAACACAAGGTAAGACTTGACAATTTAAGTTAAATATAGCCCAAAAGGACAACAGTTTTCAAGATAGATGGAGAGGTTATGCCGGTTTATTAAGTCTTGATTATTATTATTATTATTATTATTATTATTATTATTATTATTATTATTATTATTATTATTATTATTAATTTGAGAGAAGCCTTAGCGGCCGAGGGTTTACATAGTGAGTTTAATTAGATTGGAGATTGTGCATATATAAAAATTATAGGTAAAATCTGATTAGAAATTAAAACATTAAAACCCCGATCTTCATCCTAAATGCTTCTATGCACGATAGCAGCCACTGGAAATTAGCAGCCCCAGCACGTACTAAAGTTATGAGGATGAAAAATTGGGAAAAAATAAAACGTCAAATTCTTGTTCATCCGTCTCCCTCATCAATAATTTATTCCTCGGATTTCAGATTGAAATCTGTATCTAAATAATCCTGAAATAATAGTAAGTAAAGAGGGATGCCTTGCAATGTTGAGATTTTAGAGGGATAAGATTGTTTGAGCATGCTGTGAAAGTGCTGAAGGTGTTTTAGAAAAGGTGTTTTAAAATCGAAAAATTGTCAGCTACTTTATTCTAGAAACCATTTCAAACATCTATAATGCAGAGGGTGAGATTAAACGACACACTGGTGGATCCTGAGAAAGCATTTGTCAGGGTACCAAAACCAGCTAACAGATGGATACCACAGACTCAACAAGCCATTGAGGAAAGTTATCAATCAATTTCCGTTGATTTCAGTCCTGGCTAAAGGCATCTTTCCCAAATGCACACGGTTCTGAACACAAATAGAAAAACAAACCACACTGGCAGTGGCACATTTCATGAGGCAAAGAAAGGTTCATGACGACAAAGTATTACCAGTATTACCATGACATATACAAATCTGCTGAAGTGTGCCATTAAGTTGTAAACTCTTGTGATGTGTACACCAGAAGAAATGCTGCATAAAATTCACAGGTCCCTTCTGGTCAATCCAGCATGCCTACCAACTCTTGTTTATTGCCGAGCAAGTACCTGGTCAAGCGTGTGATTTCGAAAAGTCCCTGGCATTAATGTCATAATCTAAGATCTTAACCTAAGACTTGTCAGTAAAGAGTTGCAATGGCTTTCAGAATAGTCCCCTGGCTTTGCCAAGGGAACAGGCATAATGATGAAGGAGGACACAACTGGTAGTCCCTTTTTGGGGGGTTAAAAGCACTTCGTCCAATGGTAGATAACTCTACGAGTGTCTCTCTCTCACGTAATGTATCTCCACGTGAACTGCTCACTAGTATATCTGCAGTGAATACCAATTAGAATAGAGATTTGCTCGTCTCATAGATCAAAGATAATGATGATGATATGATACTGCAATGATAATAATGAATAGATACTGTAAATGGATGAAAATAAAACAATAAACATCTGTCTGCTTTCAACGCTACTTGGCTATAGATTCTTATTTATCTGCTGATACTGTTTGGCCATATTCGGTTCATAACTTGACTAGAGAACATTTGTACTTATCCTCGTACGTAAGCAAGAGAAGATTCTAAAAGCAAATTGTTGCTTGGTAGTTCTTCATTATCCTTAATTCATAGAAAGAATCCAATTTCTTTCATGAAATTTATGGTGTCATGATTCTGTGGTTACTTTAATGCCTCAAAATTCTTTGGGATCTTGGGGGACTACTGGCTGCTTTTTGTTCGTTTTTAAATCGAAATCTTGGTCTTGAAAGTCTTAAATCTCTCTCTCTCTCTCCCGGATTTACAAATAAGAATAATTCTTCTGCTTTACTTGAAGACTAAAAGTTTTGAGCTGTTACCATGACAAAATAGGCTTTCAAGACGTGTGGGAGTGTCATTTAGTCTGAAATACTTTGTCATTTCATTGAAAACTTTCCATGATTTTATTCGTTTGTTCAAGAATAATCAAACTTAAATTTTCAGCTTGCTCGCTTCCTTTAGAATATTCAGATTCATGACACTAAAGTAATCATCAAAATTTTCGTTTATAGGTCAGGTTTTTCCTTCACGGGATTAGACGTAAAGAATTACCTGTATTTTCTGCCTGAATTTCTGTCTGGTCAAAGTTTTCATTTGTACACTTTCACCAAAACTTACTGGTCCTTCCTAAATGGCACCCCTTACTCCTTCCCAACCCATTTCCAAACCACCTCAGTGTTAGAGGTATTTGTCGACTTTACAGCTTCTCGACAACGTATATCTCTCATAACTTCCTTATCTGCAATGTGATCTCCAAAGTCCAGAACAGTCTTTGGAAAATTCTTTATATGAATATAAATCAAAGAGGGAACAGGCAAAATCATCTAAGCCTTCAGAAGGTTCAACTATGGTACTGTAGTATTTTTTCCGTAATATCTATCTATCTATCTATATGGTTAGCTGGAACAAAGTTAACGAAAAAGAATTTATGAAATAATTAAGCAGTCTAAATATTGGAAGGAACAAGCAACTGCTCAGTTGCGATTGTGTTTCTGTGTCTTTGTATTTCGTCTTTGCATCTCTTCAAAATCTATTCCATTTTTTTTTTAAGTACCCAGTAGTCCAAGTCTTCGCTGAATTCATACAAGATATCAGGTCTGACATGTGGGGAGAAATATTTCGCACAAGAAAAATGCTATTGGTAACTTGGCTAAAGCTACATAAATCACTGGTGGAAATCAAATCCTGGTATCCTCGTAGGGATTACTGCCTACATTGCGTTGTGTGGCACACTTTAGATAGTCTAAAATTAATTTGGTGTCTTGCTGTCCACCAGCTGCAAAGCTCGGCCTATTATTATTATCTTATTATTATCGAGACCACTCATTCACACTGTTAGAATCTCATATGGCTCGTTTGTAGGATTTGTTCTTAAAATAACTGAAAATAAACAAAGATTAAGAGAAAGAAGTTATACAGTTAGGATGGAACCAAAGGGAACAGATGGAAAGCAAAAGACAGAAAGTAATGAGGCTGGGACAGATGGTTCGCTGCAAAGAACCTGTGGTAAAGCCTACAGTGCGCTGTGCAAGGTCAACTGTAAGTGGTATCCCCTACAGGATCTCTATGTCTGTTTAATGAGGCACACTGTAAAGGTACTAAAGGTTCCCTGCAGCATCTCTTCATCTCTAACGGCATTGCCTTCTTCTCATTATATTTCATCTGTTCTCTTCTTACAATTAGCTGTTCAGCTTCCTTAACTTTACTTTGGTCCAATTCCCACCTTTTACTTTAAGACAGACCCTTTGTTTCTTATTATTATATAAAATAATAGGGAAACGAACCCACTATGATGTATTTGTAAGATGCTCTGGTTGCCTCTTCCTATTTCGCTCACTATTAATCCAAGTTGCAATTTACTCCACTTCAGTTCATGAAATTTAGCTGTCAAGCCTACAGTGCACAGCGTGAGATGCACTGACGGCGATGTTAATGTAATTTGGCTTTATAAGACCTATTTCTCTAAAGACTGAGACCATCTTTGTCGTTGTAATGTTTTTTCTTGCATGGGTTGCTCCCTTTATATCTTCTATTTGGTGCATCTAGTCATCCTTCTTTTCACTGAATATTTAGTTATTAGTTATATTTGGTCAGATCGCTAGATCCCCTCTCATGGTAACTCAAGTTAGAGATAAGGTTTTTCTGATTCACATTCAATACTGGCATCTTGCGGTGGCACCTTTAGTTAATGTGACAGAACTTGCAGTATCGGTGGTTTTGTAGGAGTTACCAACAAAATATTTTAACTTTCAGATAATTCTGTCAAAAGCATTTTATCTTGGCCATTTCCACCACGTAGTAATTTGTCTTTTTACTTTTAGTTTCGTAGAGTTCAAGGTCATGAATACTGACTTGACTGGGTTGTAATCAGCATAAATGTACAGTAAATTCTTGCCAAGTAATTCTTCCTGTGAGTGAGTTAGAATAAAGATTTCTCATAGGTAATTTAATAAGTCATGTTTTGTTACATTTACGTTGAGTATAAATTCATTTAGTACATTCAGAAAGGCTTTTTTAGCTGGTTTCAATCAACCACCCATTTGTACCTATTGGTCGTAAAGACGTTTCTTTTTTACAACATTCCAATAATGTTTGTTTTCCAAGCTTGTTTGGGAACTTCTGTCTTTCAAACTGAGTAACATAAGTATTTAGTTTTAAGCTCCTTTCTCCTTCTTTTATTTAACTTGCCTTCTTTGTATTATGGCTCAAGAGTAATAATATTTAAACCTCAATGTTCATCAGTCTGTCTAGATCATACCCAGAACTCAGAGAAAGCTTTGGTTTCAAATGTTTCCACTCACTTGACCACATATGTTCTGGGATGTCCCAGTAAATCCTCTATCAAAACCAACAAGCAGTGAAATTCTAAAATGTTTTCCTTGCAGTAGTCATCTACAGTACACCATCGGAGATCAGGAGGGTCAAAAAAGGAAAACGGTAAAACTATGAAGAGAAAAAACAAGAGTTTGTCTTTTTCTGTGTACTCTGAACTGGCCTTGCTTCTATGGTAGGATCTGCCAGGGTAGAAAAACTACCCCACTGCCATTGCTTAGTTCTACTTTGCTGCACATAAACTCACACATACCCCACCACTTCAATAAACCATGGAGCAATCGAGGGAATCCGAGACACTATGCACCAGAAAATTAACATAGATATGTTGGCATAGAAATAAATACTATCTATATTCAAAACTCTTTGCATATTACATGAGATGAAAATAAAAACACTGTTCAACCTTTAATGATATAAAGCAATACGTAGAAGGTTAAACATAAGTCACCAATGAGAACAAACTTGAACTAAACCCTAGAACTGTAACGCCCTAGTCATTTGAGATATACACTACAAAAATTCGAGATTTTCCTCAGTTAAATTTCAGGCAACTGTAAATTGTATGTAAAACTTGAGTGATTTTGGGTAAAAACCAACTTTACAACAACCATAAAATAAAGGCATCTACTATATTAAGACCTCAAGATATATGGGATGCACAATTTCCTTTCTGTTGCACGGCAAATCTCCAGCATCTCGCGTACTTCAACAACCAAAATTACCTCAGCCCTGGAAGTAATTTACCATTTTTTCATTTATCATTTCCAGCCACTTTTTCAGTCCAGTATGCCTAACTGCAAAACAAACATTGTCAGTTCTGGCAGCATTATGGTTTTTTCAGCATACCTCTTGGCCCAGCTGTGAGCCTTCCTGTTCTTTGCTTTTCAGTTATTCTACAGTACTTGATTTCCTTCCCTGATTGTCCAACTTAGTTCTCTCAATTCGTTTTCACTCTTAGACTTCAAACAAATTGTTTGAACAGAAAATGACAAATTTATATATGGTATCTCCAACTTACCTTAAGTCTTTAACCTAAATGCAGACTCCAGATAATATGCCTGATAGCACTTCAATAACCTACTGTATTTCATTAGCTGCCAGGCTAAACTAAAGCTAAAAACAAATGGTTGCAAACATCTTCCTCTCATACTGCTTCTCAACATCATACTGTGGAAGTAAAGTCAAGAGGCATTACAATTAGGCTGTCATGAGAATTCATGCTCATTCAAACAATTAGATGTTTCCTCAGTTTTATTGAAAAAGACTTAGGTTGATCACAAGACCACAAACTTAATCCTACTCACCTAACAATTAACAATTACAAATGACTCATGTAAAATCTAGGGCCAAGAATGACTGCTTTAGGTAACTATATTATATACAATACAAACAAATGATAATTAACAGTTGGACCTGTTTCATACAAAAGTTTTTTTATAGCAGTTAACTTAGATGTGACTATAAGAAAAAAAATTTACCTGTAAAATGGTAATCTGGTTCAAGTACCCATGGGTTTCCTTGATATTAATAAATTTTTTAAGATGTATATTATTTTCTTATCAGAACTGCACATTTTGGGAGAGATTTTTCCAAGCAGTAATCTATAACAAAGAAAAGTCATAAGTATTTTGACTACTAGGGCAGATATCAAGGGTTGCAGATACTTTCAAAAGCTGTAATCCACTACGTTACCAAATACAGTTTTCATGATTCAAGAACTGAAACAACATAGTTTCACTTATCATTTTCCACCTATACCAGCTAATCCTGTAAAAATACCTAACCAAAAATATTGGGATAATGTTTCACACTTTTCTAGTTTTGTCAAATATGTAAAAATAAAGTTACGGTGAAAAGGAATGATAGAGCGCAATAAAGCCTCCCACAGTACAAGGAAATGGTTAAAACATTTCTGAATCAGTGATGTAACTTTCCTCCATGGAACAACAGAATTTCCTGTAGCTGAGTTTTGGAAATTATAAATTACCGGAAGTCTTTGTACTATAGTTACAATTAATTTCAAAGAAAAAATTTAAACCTCATAGTTATAAAAGTTTTCAATGAAAAGTTCCAAGGCAAATCTTACCAAAACCTCATACAATTCAAGATTATTCTTTCACATATTCTGCGTAATTTCTGGCCAACTCTGTGACAGCTTACAATTCTATATCACTGGTCTTGTTTTACCTGTACTATCTTACACCTAATCTAATCCAATTCCTACAATAATAATAATAATAATAATAATAAACAATTTTCAGTTTTCTGAATGGGAACAAATTCATAACTTCTAAACCCTTAACTCTCCCAGTTTTGAAAAATATCTGATGTGTATTTGTGATATTTAATTCCCATTATATTAAGCACTATATTCATGAGTCAATATAAAAAAACACTGCATACTTAAATAGGAATACTTGTGCATTTACATGTTCCTGATAATGAGAACTGAATACTGGGCAACAAACTTATGATGAGATACAGTAAGACCTCTCCATGTCAGATAGATCCTGTTTAGTTTCATTGGAATATTAAGTTCTGAGCGACTTCCACACTGCATAAACACTTGTAGTAAAACTGTTATCACTGCTCTAAGATCTTTTTCAAAGATATTCTTACTTAGTTTATGTTAATGATACTCAAGCATTAGGTTGTAGGTTCAAGTAGTCGATCTAATCAGCACTAATGGTTTGATCTGAGTGTTTTTGTTCAACACATACAAAAATGTTTCAGGCGTTTTTTCCACCCTCTAAACCCATGATTACTACATCAACATGGACGGTTATGCATACATTCAGAGACTGCTGGCATTTGTCACTGTGCCAAATGAAATACTGTAAGTGCCTCATTTTTGCTGCTCAGTCCACCACGTTACATATAAAAAATATGATACAATGCTGAAAGCCTTTTTCAGGTCATTCAGACATTTTCACTATGACCCTAACAACTACTTCAAGTACTGCTCAAGCAAAGGTTATACCACTGAATTCTCCATTTATATAAATTTCAGTTCTATGTTACTAATGTACTGGTAAATAAGAAAACAAGTTCATTCATGTTATAAGAATACTAAAACAAATAAGTGACATGATGCAAAATTGGATTTTAAACTACACTGGAGGTCTTACTGCACTTAACCAAGTCTAGGTCTACAAAGCCTTTAAATAAGCAAGATCCTTCAAATTCTTCGTAAGTCTACCTCAGTAGCAGAATAGAAAAATAAATATGTTTTAAAAAAAAGAGGATTGGGGAATATGGCCTATCAGTGTTCTGAATAAAAATTCTATGGGCTTATGTGAATGCTGAGTACAATTAAAGCTAACAATATCTTTGAGAACCACATAAGGTAATCAAAGTAATCCACACAGACTTGAGTACAGGGAGGGACTTTGTTAGCTATTCTGCAATATAGTACTATATTAACTGGCAATACACTTACTTTGTTCAAAATGGCTGCAATTAAAGTTGACAACATTAAGCTTTCATTATTCATGTTCACATCAATTCAAGATTTATGGTACAAAACTGATGACTGCAGCCTCCAGATTTCAATTTCCTTTTTCTCTCTTTTACGACAGCATTTATTGCTAGCTTTACGAACAGTTTTATCCAAGAGAATCAATTCTAGACATTATATCCTACTGATGACAACACGATCAAACAAAGCTCTCATATTATTCCACTGAAAATTCCTTACACTACAGGACAAATGAAAGAGAATAATTACTCTTAGCATAAAAAGCCAGCTAAGTGTGAAAATACAAAATTCTT
Source organism: Macrobrachium rosenbergii (assembly GCF_040412425.1). Taxonomy (NCBI): domain Eukaryota; kingdom Metazoa; phylum Arthropoda; class Malacostraca; order Decapoda; family Palaemonidae; genus Macrobrachium; species Macrobrachium rosenbergii. The sequence goes on from NC_089743.1 coordinate 46,055,918, forward strand.
TCAGGCACAGATAAAGGTAACACATCTGAAACTTTCACTGATAGAAGATATTTACAACATGAGACTAAGACTAACGGAAGCTTCAGATGTGTTCCAGCAATTGTGTCAGATCTCAGGTATGACAACAGATGTGGCAATACTTGAAGATCTTCACACGTGGGCACAATAGTGGTATGATGGTGGATGGTGGTAACGTTGATACAATATTTTTGGCATGTACAATATTATTCAACATAAAATGACATTATCATAAACAAAATATATTTTAATCATGAAATGACAAGTGATATTTACAAACAATATACATGGCTTGAGTGTTACTTAACAAATCAAGGCTTGATGCATTCAGTAATCAAGACTTGACTCGTTAAGTACACGAGTTTTCCCCTAACAAGAACTTCATTGTGCCACCTATTGGCACAGATGATCCAGATTTCATCCTAGTGTATATATACAGTATATATAATGTCTAAATTCATAACTGCTCTTTTACTTCAAGAAAATTAAAACTTGTGACATATCAGAACCAATGTTAGTCTTCAGACTATTTCTGGGACTGTTAAAGTCAAATATGAGCAATATAAATAAATCTTCTGTACTATACAATATAAGTACAGTAACAGGAATTAAATGTGTTTTTCTCTATGTTAGTAATTATTCAAAGAATAAACTACATACTTGTTATTATAAATTATCTGAAACAGGAGTCAAAAGTGTTGATACTATCCTGAACTTACAAACAAGTGTAAGTTGATTGTAATGTGTATATCACAGCATAAAAAAATTCTCTGGCAGTCTTGATTAAGTGAACCAACACTGCACCCAATATAAAATACACTGTAGACTGTATGATACACTGTTAATAAAATTAATTACTGAAATGTAAGTCATGGCTGATGCTAATAATAATGAAAAAAAGTAACAATAAATGAAACAGAAATAGGAACACAAAAACTTAACTTTCACAGGGAGTTACATTGAGCAAGAATATCCCCAAACCAAGCTGAGTCAAATGAAATATTAAAATTTTCTTTATCTAGAACTCTGATAATGGAGCTGGAATGTTTATGGAAAGTTTAGAGTTAAAATGTTAATTTCAAATTGGAAAAGAAGGAAAAAGGTAATATATAACATGGTAGGTACCAGCTACATGTATTTAGGTTAATTACTTAGTGCAAAACAAACCAGGTCAGATTGTACAATCTCCCACTGCTAAAACAAAGTTTCCAGTTGCATTATCTTATTCTCCACAAAAAGAGAACAAAATTATATGCTGTATACTTAGTAGCACTTCCAATAAAGCACCCGAGTTGTTCAAAATAAGGCTGGGAGAACACTTGAAATAATTTCTAAATTTAAAAGCAAACTCTCGTGTAAAAATGAGCATGGTATTTCCTTTTACACCAATTTCCACAGAGAGACAAAGGAGTCTAGAAGAAGTATGATAATAGTGTGGCACCTACTTAAAGCTGTAATTCAATACAATTCTACAGCTTATTACCTTATCAAAGCTACTTAGTAGCTGCTAAAAAGCCACACTTTTTCATTTATTTCTGTTTATCTAACAATAACGGAGACATCCCATCTGAAAATGCTTAGAATTGTAAAAATTTTGGAGACCTCAGCATTTGCCAGGGGTTTCTTAAATGCTTCAGATTTGGAAAACAGCAAATGCCCAAAAGAAACCACAACTGAGCTGAAAATCAGAAAATAATTTAATATGTAACCCCCTCAGTAAAAATGTTCAATGACTAGGAAGAAACTACAAGAGGGCCATATTTAGAAGCAAATCCATGAAAGCGTCCTCTTCTACAGGACAGAATAAAAGGCATGGAAATGAAGAATCTGGCAGAATATTGATGGGAGCCTGATAAATTCTACAGCTTGGTGTTACAATGCTGGTAATCAAGATGTTCAGGACTAGATCACAGGGTCATACTGGCCCTGAGTATCATTGTCATCCATTTCGATTTTATTACTGACAATATCAAACAGCACAGCACTATGTAAATATATATCTTTAAGAAGCCTTTCCTTGTAGCACTAAATGTTAGGAAGCACTTCTATGACTTAACAAAAAATCACATCATATACAAAGACACTTAAAAGAGTTGTGAACACCATCACAAATGCACACATTCAAGATGCCATTATAAAATCACATCACTCTAATTCTTCTAAATCCTCAGCATTTTTTGCTAAAGAGTGCCTGGATGCTAAAGACTGTCGTGATGGTGTGTTAGAATGGATAGAATGAAAAGACGGAGTATTTGAATGCCTTGATGGGGTATTTTTCTGATTCAAGTCCTCTACTTCTTCTGAGTTATGATTTAGGGACATATGACTTCCCTTTTTTGGCGATTTCCTCATCTGGTTATTAGTGAGGACTGTTTTCTTACTTGGAGTATTTGAAGTTATACTACTGGAACTAGCACTGGCTTTTGGAATATTATTGATACTTGCTGTGTGTTTGCCAGTCAAGCACTGCCTCTCTTGATCATCACCAACCATATCTTCCATCTGAACAGATCCACTTGGATTAGCAGCCCTATCCGGAAGGTAACTGCGAACAACTTTACGGTAAGGACCTGGAAATAAATCAAACTCATTTGTGAAATCTTTAAAAGGGAAAATGAATTGAGATACCATCATTAATTTGCAGCAGAATTACATTATACTAGTCTGATCTACATAATCAGAGAGAGAGAGAGAGAGAGAGAGAGAGAGAGAGAGAGAGAGAGAGAGAGAGAGAGAGAGAGAGAGAGAGAGAGAGAGAGAGAATGCATTCTATTGTCATACATATCATCATATAGTGAGTTTAACCTGAATTTACTGTAAAATTGAAAAAGGCTTAAAAAATGAGTAACTTACCAACAAAACTTAACAAAACTGGCAGGAGTATCAAGCCATGTAAAGCACCAATGATGACCATCCCAAAATACATACGGAAGTAGAACACCTGTGAAAGAAAATATAAGACTGAAAATCTTCAAGTCTATTCAACACAAAAATCATGTGCCACATAATTTTTGTGGACTCAAAGGCTAGTAAGCAGAATGTCACTTTACATATAGTACTGAAATAAGGACATATATGAATAACAAAATAAGTTATTTATTACCTGGAATATCTTAGAATTGGCAAATGCAAGCACCACTACTCCCATGTCACTGAGAGTAATCCCCGATAATACTGATGGGCCCATCCGTACTAAGGCTGCTTGCGCTCTCTGAATTCTTGTGTCAGCTTCACTGACAGCAAATGCTCTGGTGGTATGAGAGCAGAATTCTACAGAGATCCCAATTGCTACTATTAGGTTTACAAGTGATATGGCATTTAATGAAATGTCCCAAAGATACATGAGGCCTCCCATGTTTGTCAGGATAAGGACAACCATCACCATGATGATTATGGAAGAAGCAAAATCGAATCCCATCATGAAGAGTGTTATCACAAACACAGCCAATACGGAAATGCCCAACATTCGCACAGTATCCTCCCATATCGTCAAGTACTGCTCATAAAAAACGTAGAACACACTGAAAAGCAAGAAAATACGAGTGTTAAAATATAATCACAAAACTGACCAATACTAGCTTTCCCCTCAAAACTTTAGATAGTGCATATAAGTGCACTCTTTGTTGTACAAGTATAATGTTGAGATTAGTCAATGGGTTGAAACCTAAACAAACTGACACAATCCTCACTGCATGGCATACATAATATAGAACTTCATTTCACAATACAATACATATGAAACTGTGAAAAGGTATAAAATACACGTTATTATTTGAATTAATGTTTGGTTAATTAAAGTGTGCATGGCACTGATATGTGCAAGTGATAAGACACTGCTAAAAATATAAACTTCTCAAACACCCTTTTAGTGCTGTCCCATGTTGCATGAATAATCTTTCCTGATGAACATTTTTTAATTAATTGAAAAAAAATTACAATCATACAACATTTACCCCATAAAATCTACTTTTGTAACAGGCCAGTAATCCCCAAATTGGCTAATTAATGTTACAATGTATCTTGCTGCTGATGCACTTACAGAAACTATACTGCTTAAGAAATTTTACATACCTTTTTAACAAAGTATTTCAAGTCATCTCAAGTTTACGTGCTTATTCCCTAATCATATTATAACACATTTATTCTGCTGCAAAATAACACAGTGAGGAAATATATCTTTTATGGTCAAAGGTCTCAAATTGTCAGTAACAATCAACATTTTTTCTTGTCTAGTAATTATGGCTTGAAGACATACCTGTATGGGAACACTTCATATTTAGTTTCTCCACTTGGAACCAGCTTCCCATCCTTCTCAACAAGATTCAGTGTGCGAGTGATGTTATCTGCAATGGCACGAGCAGCTCGCAGTGACTCGTAAAACTGTCTGCTGTTGCGCAGAACTGTATGGTATGTCATGAACACGCTTGCACCAGTCACTGGATTTCCAGATTCATCATACTTCACCTTCACACTCTAAATGAAAAAAATAGACAATATAGGAAGTATATAAGAAACAATGAATGCAAAAGTTGTAAACCTCACATGATCAAAGTTACCAATTACAAAACCTCACACTGAACTTGCTTTTCATTAGACGATACAGTACATGTGAAACAAAGGCATTCCCAATAATTGAAAAGTCTTGAGAACACCTATCACTCAATATCATAGTTACATGCACTTAAGTGATTCTATAAAATCTTTCTCATTTGCCTTATTTACTTTGTGACTGGACCTATGGTGTTTTTAAGATGAATGATAATGCTTTTTTGCAAAATCAAAATGCAAATAATATATGCTAGAGCCTTTCAAACATTACAAGCCTAATAACAGAGAAAATTCTCCTATTTACCTGTCCATATGCAGCATGTCCGGCCTTAGGACATTTGAAATCAGGATTATCTTTCAGAAACATGGTGACGTACTGGTTGAAAACTTCAGGGTTAGGTCTAAAGGGATTACCATGCACTGAGGTAATATTACATGGATGACACTTTGATCTGGATGCACGTTTCTTGACAGACCTCTTTGTTGTTGATTTTCTCTCAATATAATCTGGCCACCCATCATCTCCAGACATTTCTCCATACGGAGTCCTAGGAGTACTTTGTGGCTTCTTATTAGATAGACCTTTTGGCTTCTTCAATGATCCATCGTAATCATAGGACATGTCTCCATAAGTGTATGAATAATCATATATATCATCTTCAACTGCCTTCTTCGTCTCTTTAGTTTCTTTAGTTTCTTGAGGTGTACCATCATCAGCATATTCAAAATCTGGGTCACCGTACACATAATCATAATTATTGACATCATCATAGACATCAAGGAAATTAGGACCTTCTGGTACATGAGACACTTTTTCATCACTAGGACTATTAGTACTCTCATCAGGAAGAATATCATAGTAAGTATCTTCTGGTTCCCGTCTACAAAAGTTGCCATTCTCATCCACCTGACAACAGTACTTTCCTTCCATTGACCACTCAAAATAATCATCAATCCAGGCAGACGATGGCACTGCAATGTATGTTCTGAAAAGAAAATAAACGTATCTGAATAAATATACTTCATGTGCATTCTTAAATAAGACATCATTTAGTTACAACTAAAAATACCTAATTCTTGCAAGGAACACACAAATAGGGCAAGGAATACAATTATATTATCTAGATGGAGTCCCAAGAAAAGAAAAAACAAGTAAAAAAACGTGCCAAAGTTTCTTCAGCACAATCGAGTTTTCTGTACAGCCGCTACAGCGTATAATCAAGGCCACAGAAAATATCTCTATCTTTCGGTGGTCTCTGATAATGCTGTATGAGCCGCGGCCCATGAAACTTTAACCACGGCACAGTGGTGGCCTGTCCTATATCACTGCCAGAAGCATGATTATGGCTAACTTTAACCTTAAATAAAATAAAAATACTGAGGCTAGAGGGCTGCAATTTGATATGTTTGATGACTGGAGGGTGGATGATCAACATATCAATTTACAGCCCTCCATCCTCAGTAGTTTTTATGATCTGAGGGCAGACAGAAAAGTGAGGGTTGACAGACAAAGCCGGCACAGCAGTTTTATTTTACAGAGTACTAAAAAAGCATGGCCGGCACAATAGTTTTATTTTACAGAGTACTAAAAAGCATGAAGGAAAAGTGTGAAGCTTTACTATAAAGGAAGTGTGAGATCTGGTTCTTAAGTAGATTAGAAGTCTCAAAAAACAGCAGACAGTCAGTTCCAAAGCTTTGCAAAAGATGAAAAGAAGCAGCACTACTTCATGCAATCCGAGGAATACCTAATTCCATTTAATAAACATGGAAGGAGGGGCCCAAACAGATGATTCAAGAAAACCTTCAAGAACTTTTATTATAAAATACAGACTTCGAAGAAGACCACTTGGTCACACTTAAAATATTTGATAGAGTTTGGCCAAAGGTGAACCAAATGGAATGGATCATTTGCGAACAGGAGGAGCTTTAGCCTTCAGCTAAAAGCAAAAGTAGATGACAAGGTACTACATACAAAAAAGTGATATAAACCACTTTGCAGCAGAGCAAAAAGAATATATAGCAAAGTAAGTGATATACAACACTTTGCAGCAAAGCAAAAAAGAAGATATAGCAAAGTATCTCAGCAAATGCATGATAAGAAATTAATATCAACGGTACTTTCTTAAGCTGTGAACAAAGCCACAGACTATGAAGCTATGACAAGTGGTTGCTGTGAACCTGTGGGTCCCAGTAGCTTGCAAGTATGGCTACTATCAATCACTTTTTGCCTCTTATGCAAATAGGTTAGTGAAGACTACGAAGAACAATCTCATTCTTTAAAGATAAAGATAAAATAAGACCCTTTTCTAGAGTATAAATCTTATATACAGTACTGTTAAAATACACTCAAAATCCTAAAGACTTATGAGGGCTACTGTCTTCATCGTCTGGGGGAATGCAACTAAATCAAGAATGTCTGTTTAGGATTTCTGAAATGGATTCATGATGCTAGATAATAATGTATTATGTAATCTTATACAATCTTACAAGATTACTATATCAAAGCCTTCTTAGTTAGGAGTTTTGGCTTTAAAATATAAAAAAGCCACTCACCTATTTGGAATTTGTGAAGCCAGCTTCAACTGAATCAGAAGTGCATCTTTGTTACAACCCAAATGAGAGCATATCTTGTTTTGCATGTTATAATCAGTAAAATTGTACCCATCCTTGAGTACAAAGTAGACTGGAACTCCAACGCAGCCATATTTCTCCAAATACTGTGGATATAATATATATATTTAGGACAAAAACACTTTTTTACAAATCTCAATATAACAGTCTACTGAAAATTAAATAAGTATAAGATTTAATTGAAAATACTACACAATCTGGTAAAAAAAAATTTAGTTGGAATTTTAACTTACCTCAAAATATTTAAGAACATAAGAATCATCTGGCATAGAAAGTTCTTCTTCCAATCCAACCTCTATGTGTGGAACCATGGCCACAGATGCACATAGCCAAAACATGAAAATCACAATCACTACAGCTCGTACCCATGGCCTCATTAAGAAGGGTGCATACGTTGTCTCAAACAACTGAAACATAAAAGCTTAGATAACTACAAGACAAGAATTAAGATTCTTAATCACAAAAATCTCTTTTGCATATAAGCTACATTTCTTTGGAAAAGAATAGAAACTGAAATTAAAAGAACTAACTACAGGAAAAAAGTTACAACTCTAAAATGGCTATACCTTATGCAAAAAGCGGCTGTCAGGGTCCTTTTCCACTTTATTTTGTCGTATGCAACAACAAACATCGAATCTATTATCCTGCAAACAAAAATATCCTTGCTATAATTAACACAACAACTTGACAAAAATTTCAGATACATCTTCAACATAACATTCACATTCTCAGCTTAAATGACTAGAATTTCTTCCCATGAAATTTAAACTTGAAGAGAGAATAACAAGGACTGCAAAAAATGAACAGCACAAAAAAGATTGTACCTCCTCTCTTGCAACATCCAGTGAAAAGAGTGCAACAAAGAGGGTCATTTGCAGAATGAAGTTGATCAACAAGCTCATCCCTGCATACATGGCAAATGCTCGCACTGCTGGCATATCAGACAAGGCACCTGAAATACAATTGAAACAATTAAACATAGAAGAAGGCAATACAATCTGTAAAAAATAATTAAGAAAATTCAACAAATATTTTACAACTTTTTTAATACTCCTCAATAAACAGGGATTATCTAGGGTATAAATATAGCAAGTTTTCCATTCTTAGGATTACAGCTGAGTTACAGTCTACAGTAACACTAACCAAGGAAAAAACAGCAAGACTGAGATATTGAAGACAATAGCATAGAAGGGCCAACAGCACCAACAGCTCTGCCAATTAAACTCGCTCGTGTGTCCTCTTCTGTTCGTTCTAAACCAGCATAAGCTTCAACCAGAATAAAAATGTTATCGACACCCACAGCCAGGACAAGGAATGGAATTACCTGCAAGTAATCATGAATATATATATTAGTCAAGAAATTTCATAAGATATTTAGGAATTTTCAATCAGTTCTAATATAAAAAAAGAAGCACATGATAACCATAAACATAAATCTTCAACCAAAGGGTAAGATAATCAAACTTTGCAATTACCCAGTATCATACACTGACATAAATGCCTGTCATTAGCCCTATTTGTTTTTCAACAATTATTAACCACAAAAGAGTGCCTTTTATCAACGTCAGTTTCACCATAACATAGGGTTAAAATCTCATATATAACAGAGGGACCCTAACAGTTTATTCTTATTTTATCTTATTAAATAAATCACAGCTTCTTGAAAACCAACTAACATGACAAAAAAATATGGCAAATCTTACCTCAATGATGAGCATAGTGCAAGGGACTCCAACATAGCCGTAAAAACCTACGGCAGCAAAAACTGACACCAGCACAATGAGAACACCCCCAAGACCAAGAGTTACTTTAGTGTATATCTGGAAGAAAAAATTATACTTTTAGCATAATCTCTTAAAATAAGGTAAACTTCTAACATTCCAATTCTATACCAAATGAGACATCTACTAGTGTCTACTCCTTCCTAAAGAAAAACTGTTGAGAAATATATTATGGTAAACTATCCTGTTTTCTCTTGATGACTTCTTTCTAAATAGGAGACCAGCGCACCTAAAAAATTTTATACCAAACGCAACATGTCACATGAACATATTCTGTATGATGCTGATATTCAGTGTACAATAATCCAGTGCTTAGTAGCATCAAAGCATCAAGCAGCTTGCCAGCCTAGTAAGGCTAGCTCTAGAAAATAAACAACTTCAATGTTTTGCATTCTGTTACCCAAACCTTTGAAGGGTGAAATAAAACCTAAAAACAGTTATGATTCACCCTTCCTAATATTTTATTACACTTTACATTATTGTTAATTTTTAATATGAATGTCTGACACACTCCTTTTCTACAATAAAATCTTCAATAAAAAATTCTGATGATTTTGTGTCCATTAAGGTTGAGTAATCCAACCCCAAAAGATACTTCTTTAAATATAATAAATTGTTTCCAATAACAAGTCCCAACTTCAGATAATATTCCCACAAAAATCCACAAACCAGAACACAAGCATAACCTCATCATTTATAAGCTCTGAATTCTTTAGTGTTCATATCGATACCTATGAAACATAGCCACTATTGAGGTGCTTTAACCCATTGCAAACATGGAATAGTATTTATGGCAAAGGTTCTGCAAAATTATCAGCAAACTGGAACAAGGTAAATCATCCAGACTTTAAAAGATACATACCAACAACCGTGAAAGTTGATTTGTATGACCCAATGCTAAGGCAATGTAGAGGAACATAATTATGTAAGATATGATGACCGTCGGCACATCTGATTTACTCATGCGTACAAGTTCATCTTCAATAGAACGTTCTGAACGGAAGGCAATGTCCATCATAGGATGAGAGTACTTGAGCATATATTCATTAAATCTGAAAAGAAAAGTAACATTATAACATTTTGCACATTTTTGGACATGAGGATAATAATATAATTATACATAAAAAACACTCAAGATTGAGCATTCTTGACAACCATGTAAAACTAACCTGCACATATCAAAATACTGTACAGGATACTTATCTAATGGATTTCAGCGAAGTACTTACACTTTTTCCCAAGCCAGGGCTGGTGCTAATAATGATGTATTGAAGTAATTATTGATGGGTAAAGTGATAACTAATGTGTCAGCCTTCAAATAATTGGGATTTTCCGATAGAGTTTGATTTCCCTCAAGAAATCCACCAAGTGCCACATGGGTCAGTACAGGACCACCATAAGTTCCCAAGCACTGTTCTTGGTAAGCATTTCTGAAAAAAGGAAGAACATGTGTAAAACCCTTGAATTTTCTTTTAACTTAAGCCAGCATAAAAGCTTATGCTGCATCAGTAAACTCTAACGTACTCATGGTTTGTATTCCAGAGGTATACACTCCATGATGTTATTATATACATGCTAGTATCAATTACTGGAATAATCATACATGAAATAATAAAATAACATCCAATTTGAAAAACATTATCTATGATAGGTGGTACACCATTACATAAAGAAAAAGAAAAAAGAAAAAATATACTGAGAACATCTAGAAACTACAAATTGGCAGTATAAATGTGATAAACGCAAGAAACCAGAGTAAGAATATTAAGAAAGTGAAACCTTACCCAATGCAAGACTTTGCCTCTAGAGGGTTTGACTTCAACAGTTTCTCCTCACTATTTTGCCAGAAGTTTAAAACTGACTGAATGTTACAGTTCTCATTATCTGGTGCCAACGGTTTGTTGCAGATGTCGAATAGTCGTACAGTTTTTCCATCCACTTCAGCTTCCAGCTGCAATATAACAAGAAAAGTTATTAAACTTTCCAAATTGAAAACATGTTTGATAATTATCTGAAAATCCGTTGTTACTGTAATGTATTTTGTTCAATGTCGTAATATGTTTATAGCTTCTATAAAGAAATGCAACACTCAATGTCCATACTGCTTTTTATTCCCATTAATTACAAAAACTGCAAATACAAGAGTTCAACTACAAAGATAAATGTGAAACAATGAAGAAATTTTTCTTAATAAACATATGGGTTCATGAATAGTTTTTGCATTAAAGTACTCATTTAGGTATCATTCAAGTTAACCTCATTACCAATTAAGTAAAATACTGATATCAAGTACAGTACAAATTCAAGCTCTACAACTGTCATTGCTATAGAAGAGATAATGTTTTTTTTCCATACAATCTACAAAACTGCATTACAAGCAAAGTTCCAAACAGTCAACATACCTCTTCTGTGATGTAATTCTGGAGCCTCAAAACCTCTCGCAAGAAAGTCATGTTGTACACTGGGCCATACGTATCATTCTTGTACTCAAACTGTGGAATAAAAATAATTTTCTTAAAATCTTCCTGCAACTTCTATACAAAAATTTGTTTCCAATTTTTTCTCAAAAGCTCCAAAAAATGTAAATTTGCAAATACTAACGCTTTCAAAACCAATTGGCCGGATGAAAATCTGAGCTGTGCGGAAGAAGGGCTCAAAGTTTTCGTCATAATAATTTTTCTCGATGCGAGCACGTGAATTTGGGGATGCCCAGAGATCTACAGGATCTGTTGTAATCTGAAGGAAGAGTATGCCAACACACAAGGATGCAGCAACACACAGTCCAACACCCATTACTTTCCAAGGATGACCAGCACACACTGAAAAGCAAAATATTCAATGTAGACATTTAGTGCTTTTATTGTACAAATAAATTATGAATCAAATATGAATCTCAGTATCAACCACATCAAATAAATTTGAAAACATCATATAATACATGTACTGTCAAAGCTTTTGGTCTTGGACAAAATATAAAATTAAATCAGGAATCATGTGATATTTCTTCTTTTTGGTTTACCAATCAAAAATACTCACAGGTGCCCCATTTGGTAAAGAGATGATCAACTGTTGTTTGCGTCCAGTTAGTAATTCGTTCAGACATTGACAGTTCATCATGCATCACGACTTCTGGCATATCAGCTGTGGGCTTTCCTGAAATAACCACATAAATGTAAACAATACACAACTTTTACAAAGTGGAAATTATAGTGTTCAATAAATACTGAATTTAGTCTAGAAAACTTGGTTAACTCAACAAAGTATAATGGTTTTATTTGCCATTAACTCAACAAAGTAAAATGGTTTTATTTGCCAAGTATTAAGAAAATATTTTTTTAATTCAACTTCCACTATAGCAGTCAGAACTAAGAAATTATACAATACTGACATAAAAATGTGAATATTGTTCAAAAACAGTACATGTAAAACAGTACATTATAGATATAATATGTATATACACTACTATAAATTAATAAAAATATAATTATTAAATTCTATACAAACATAAGGAGTTATCTTCAGTTTAAAATGCACTGTACTCACCATGCAGCAATGAGTTCTCATCTTCCCCAGCAAACTGAGCTTGAGGATCTGACAAATGTGCAAGACGACGACCAACAGCTGTTCGAATCTCCTCCGGATTACGCATCTTACGTTCTACCATCACCGCTACAGGAGGATTTCTTTATTAGTGTTATTCTACTTAGTTCTACAAAGACCAAAATCACTGTTAATCAATAAAGAGTATGTCCCAAATCTAAACCCTGAAATAAAACTACAGTATAGCCAACACACTATACATTTCTTAATGATTTTGTAGTATTTTGTACAGTGTCCTATATCAACAGTAAAGTCTATTTATTCAGCACACTCGGCATGCAATGCAAAGAAAGACAAGAATAAAACCTGGCACCATGCATGAGGCTCTCACATGACACTCCAATCCTATTCTAATGTAATACTGTACACTATAAATTACAACCAGAATAAATCAAACATGGTTGTGTACAAGGGTAAAAACTTCCACAAAATGGTTGGGAAAAAAAAAATCAAATGTTATTGCACAAAACTGCCAAGTCTGTTACATGAATCCTTGCTACCCTATACCTGAATTGGGCTTCTGCTGCTGCTCACTTTTAAACTTAATGAGCATAATCAACAGCTTGACACTCTCTGCAAGGTCACAGCAAAGAAAACAAATCAACTAAAGCACCATGTGAAGAGGCATCATTGTGGCATTAAAAAAAAAATTGAAATCAATTCAATTTTGCACAAACAAGACAGCAACTGAAGGGAAAATATGTAATTTTCTTGCAAATAAGAAAAGCTACATACACAAAGAACTACAGCAGTTTTATAAAAAAAAAAAAAAAATGGTAAAATAAAAAGCGAGAAAATTATTATATTTTCAAGTCTTATCTGCGGCTGGTTGTGAAAAAATTAACTAAAAATATGATGCAGAATTAGAGCAATGCTTTCCAAATAATGGTTAGGAGGATTTTGGATAGAGTAAAATTTCCCCTATGCAAAACAACCTTTCACAACCCTAACACACGACGCAACATGACTTTTAACATAGCAGCATCTATAAACTACAAAAAGTTCGGTTCTACAAGAAAGAAATTTTTTCTCATGCAAAAATTAGTGAATGAAACTACTACTTACTGAAAGACTACCATAAATACTATTCAAGTGCTTACATTTTATAGAATGCTTAACATTACTCTTAATACTGTAATGCATATGTATACATCTACTTTATACTATATACTGTAGCAACTTGACATTTATATACTACATACCAAATCTGGATAAGAGAAAAAAATGTACTCAAATACACACTGCAAGCAATGTGGCATAAAAGAAGCAAACTAATCCAAATAGTACAAAAATAGTACAAATCCAAACAGTACAAAAAATACTACAGATACTACAATTTACTGTCAATTTTTCAATGCTTATATTGCAATCAAGGCAAAGTACACTACATATGGCTATCAATATTATGTGACTCCTCCTATCAACCCAGCTATGCATGGCAGAGATGGATATTTTAGTTTTAGAAGTCCATCTCACCTGTGTATCTCTTATTGCGTTTGTGGCAGTAGGCAAAGACCACCAGGAAGGAGACAGAGAAGAGCACCGCAGTGAGGGCCATTGCTACAGCCAAACCATCGTAACCAAACATTATCCAGGGCTCTCCAGGGGCATCCCATGTGTCCGGGATAATAGGACAAGAACTGTGGCAATCTGCACAAGAGCACGCTACGCTCCCCTGAAAGATTGATTGCAATAAAAGTGGTTACAATGAGAACAAATGACCAAAGATCAAACATGGAGAGGGGGTCATTTTATTAAATTGCTTTCAAGTATGACTGTCCAGCTTATAATAAAATGCTGCTTGGAAAAGGGTATCAAAGTGCTTCATGAATATCTATACTTAAGACATGAATATCTATGTATTAAAAATGATATTCAATGTATTAAAAATGATATCTTAATAAAAATTATTTACTAAAAGTGCACAGCACCAAAATGTAAGTCAATTTAACAATATAAAAAGTATATTACTCTATATCATGACTTTTGCTAACTGTAGAACTTTAAAGTGTAAAAAAGTACATTGCCAGTATACCATGACTTTTCGTAATTGCAGAAGCTTAACAATGTACAAAATGCACTACTAGCATATACCATGACTTTTGCTAGCTGTAAAAGTTTTGGAAGACAGTATCTCTCTTTTTTTTCCTGAACTGTATCATGCACTCACCTCAAACTCTTCATGACACGGCTGTGCAGTTTGATTGAGAGGCAAAATGCCCTCTGGAGCATCGTCCTGAGTTTTCAAGTATCGATACTGTATGTTGATAGGAGTGTAGACATTGCTCTTTTTGTCGCCCAAATAATTGAACAGCCTTTCACCTGTGCATTGCGCTGCACCCCAGTCACCACAAAAGAAACCTGAAAGATATTTTAAAATTAATATTTCAAGAAGCTGTGAAGAGTCATAGAAATATGAAAGCTCAATAAGATTACAGTATACAGTATACTGTATACTTCTGGCAAGACGAACTAGTTCCTTCAAGAATACACATTCTATTATTATTATTATTATTATTATTATTATTATTATTATTATTATTATTATTATTCAGAAGATGAACCCTATTCATATGGAACAAGCCCACAGGGGCCACAGACTTGAAATTAAAGCTTCCAAAGAACATGGAGTTCATTAGGAAGAAGAGTAGTAAAGGGGAATACAAAAAGAGATCTCACCTTATTAAAAAGAAACAATAAATTAGTAAATAGATAACAACATATTAAAATGCAAGGAGAATAGCATGGGGGTAGTAATGCACTGCATCTTAGCTTGAGCTTTTGAAGTTCTAGTCTGTAAATGACATCCATCCTTGCACTTACCCATAACTCGGTCGTTTGTTGATGGTGAGACAACATCTCGGCAAGAAGCGTAAAGTTTGTCCACGAAGTCTTTGGACATGTAGAATTTCAAGTCAACAAGCATGTTTTCCCCTGCAAAATATGATCCTATTTAGAATAAAATGCAGCACGTGTGTAGCTGAAATATGGTACAATAATAAGAGATAAAAATACCTCGGAAGTTCAGGACAGCAAGCATAAGTACAAAGAACAAATGCCTGATTTTCAAGTATCCAACTAAAGTAACTGCACTACATTTCTCAGCAATAGTCATCTGCAAACATTTGAGCAAAGGGATTTGTTATTCTGATGTCTGGGGCTCCCAAACTGAATGTTGTAAATTTCAAGAGTGAGCATTTCCAAGGTCTAAATAAATGAACATAAGATTTAATCCAGCATTTCTCAATTATCCACACGCGAAACCATTTTTAGGATCGTTAATAACTCAGTGCATAAAAAAATTATCTTTATCATATCTTCTAGAAATGCACCTGCTATAAGATTAATCCAAATATATAGCGAGGAAAGACCTCTTACAATTACAATTGTTTGCTAAATATTCATATTTGCCCTGATAACAATTTTCACTGTGAAAATATAAAAATTAAATTTGATTAAAACTTGTCCCATAAATATTCTTACTTGTCCTGATATAAAACTTTCATCTTTAAAGGTATAAAAATGAGATTTTCTACTAAATGTAATGTACTGATTGAGGCTCTTTGTGTAATGATATAGGAAAAATTTGAAACATGACAGCCTACCACACAGTTGGGAATATTTCACTCAATGTAAGAAACCAATACAATCGCCCAGTGAAATTTTGTCAGAAACCTCAACATTTGAAATTAATCCAATTACAGTTTTTTGAAAAATTGTAGTTTGACAGAATATAAAAAAAATATAGATAAAAAAAACAAATCCTTAGGGTCAGCCCTGTGAGAGGTGATAATCAGCTCAGTAGTCTGGTAAAACTGTTTTAATAATAATAATCTGACATCCTTACCCTTCTTGTTTGGATGAGTAGCAGGGACATACTGGACAGGTTCAATGAAGTCCGACTGGTGTGGAGAGCAGGTCATGTAACAGAAAGGGATCCTGATGTTCCTCATACAGGCCGGGCAACGCACCAGGAACATCTTCATCATGTCCAACGATCTGGACATCGATTCTGCTTGTCTGTCGTCGCAACAAGTGTTCAGAGTTCCATCGTCCGTCACTGCCGAGCGACAAGATGATAACCATTAAGTCATAGATGAGAGTCATTACTAATCATGGATGAGAATCATTACAAAGTCATAGAAAATTCGAGACAGCTTCCACCTTCCAGAAATAAAAATATGATTCTTGCAGTGATAATAAATTACCAACGTATAAATGAAGCAAGGGGCAAAAGATAATTGTAAGTTTTCACCATTCAAAAATGAAAACATGATTTCAGAGAAATATGAAAAAAGACTGGTACCATTATTACTCCTGGTAGGCATAAGATTGTTTCCACTACTCAATAAGAAAAACATGATTTCACAGTGATATTAAGCCATCAACATATAAATGAAAATTGTAGTCTCGTGAAGAAACAGCTGCAGTTCATGAAAAATTGTATAAATGAAAGGTAATTAATCTCTTGAAAGCGAAGCAAATATGTAAAGAAAACTTTAACCTCTCGAAAAACAATTACATTTCACGTAGACGAGATGATATCATACCCTTAACATCGCAAACATATTAAGAGTTTTGTTGGGATATACTTACTGAATTCGGATACCAGCTCCGGACAAGTTTGTGAGAGGATTTTAATTCCCTTGTCTGAGATAGCTTTGGCAGTGCCATTATACCCACAATTGAGATTCCCTCTCTCGTTTGTACCACACTCTTCGTACCACACACAGCGACCACACTCAACCTGAGGGGGATACAAATTAAAAACATTAGTAATATGAAGGATTAAGAACTTAAAAACAGCAATCATAAATCAGACTAACATCGTCATTAGACCCATTTCTAATTATTTTACGTATTCAAAGATAACAATCCCTGGTGTTCAATATCATCTGGGATTTTTCACTCCCGGGTAGCTTTTAGAGAACTTTTCATAAAAATAACTCAGATTTGCGGAAATCCGTAACGGTTATACATGACGTCACCTACGAGAAGAGAGATGACTATACTGTTACGTCATCAAATAACTATTGCCAACTACGTATGGTACATTTACCAAATTTCAGATAGTCAAATAGAATAAGTATTCCATCGATCAATTGGTGATACACTTTAAATATAGAGAGTTAGTTAGAGTAATAATATCAACTGGCGATAAAACTGATTGAAAGAAATAAATACTGTAGACAACTGACCAAAGTGAAAATTATCACAGCAGAGCTGCTCCCCCGAGAGACAAGCCGCGTTAGGGTTCGGTTGGTACGCCTTGAGTGACGTCATGGTGGCGTGGTTTCACACATGATGTCACTGTTACAAAGGGAAGTAGATAGCAAAAAAAAAAAAAAAAAGTCGTAAGGCTACTCTTAATCGGATGCGGCGTGATTGTTTATATAAGGTTTATATTTATACGGATAAAATATAAGAATCGCAACTATACATAAATGTCATGGAGATTGTGTATTTTCAAATTATTCTTCT
>NC_089743.1:46078976-46086476 GCF_040412425.1 Macrobrachium rosenbergii
TCCGTCCGCCCGCACTTGTTTCTGGCCGCCTTCAGATCTTAAAAACTACTTGGGCTAGAGGGCTGCAAATTGGTGTGTTCATCATCCACTCTCCAATCATCAAACGTACCAAATTGCAGCCTTCTAGCCTCAGTAGTTTTTATTTTTCTTTAAGGTTAAAGTTAGCCATAACCGTACGTCTGGCACCGCTATAGGTACCAACAACACAGGCCACCATTGGGCCGTGGCTGAGAGTTTCATACAGAATTATACGCTGTACAGAAAACTCGATTGCGCCGAAGACACTTCGGCGCATTTTTTACTTGTTTAATATGGAAAAAGAAGAAATCTAAGCACTGATAGTCACTTTTTTTCCATACAGAACCCCGTATTCGGTTCATTCAACGACTGTTAACTATAAGCTATCATCATAATTAAATAAAATACACTAAAATTATGAATAATAATCTATGCATAATTACCTGTATTAATGATGGTAATTAAGAGAATGAAGAGGATTTACTTTGATATTAACTGGCACCTGTTGATATTAGCCAACTTATGTACCGTAGCTGAGGACAAACGATTCTGGCACTGAGAGAGATGTTTACGAGAAGCAAGGAGCCACCAGTACATATAAATAATTAGATACATAAATACAAATATACACGCTATATATATACAGTATATATATATATATATATATATATATATATATATATATATATATATATATATATATATATATATATATATATATACAATGTATGTATAATGTATAATTTCAAAAACTTTTACATTATATATATATACATATATATACTGTATATATATATATATAAAAAAATGTATAATGTATAATTTCAAAAACTTTTACATAATATATATATATATATATACACAATGGCTTGTTCTCTTATTTTAACCTTGTTTATCCGTTTCAGTTTGTCTATATTTATTTCTACTTCTTCACAATTGTTGTGCGTCTCTTTTAATTCAGTGATCAAGTCCACAGTAGAATGGACGAAAGCGTTAAGCTCTGTAAATATTTCTACAAATACATTTCGTCTTGCTAAACAAGAATATTACCGTGGATCCTTCTATTAATAAATGAGAAGCATGAAACGGTTTTTTTTTATATTTCAACAATTTTAGACGCAAAACCGTCCACATTCAAAATTCCTCTGTCTGTCAGTCAGTCTGCTTGCTAGACCTGCCATGCAGTGTATGACTTGTAAATCAAGCCGTCACAAGGACTATCCTTTGGTCGTTTGAGCTCTACAGAGTATCGACCAAACCAGGCTGCTGACTGAAGCCGGTGCAAGAGAGAGAGAGAGAGAGAGAGAGAGAGAGAGAGAGAGAGAGAGAGAGAGAGAGAGAGAGAAGTGGGGGAATGGAAGCGATGGTAAGAACTAAGGGAAGAGGAAGACTACAGTAGAAGGGATTAGAAGGGAATATGCGATAACGGACTGAAATGCCGAACTGATGACTGTGGACGAAGACAGACTACGGAGAGACTAGAAGGGATTAGAAGGGAATATGTGGTAACGGATTGAAATGCCGAATCGATAACTGTGGACGAAGACAGATTACGCAAGAGGGAGTGGAAGAGAGAATAAGAAAAAACCGAGAAGGAAGGTAGGTTATCCATGATGTGAATGGAAGGTAGATTATGGAAAACCATGCGATAACGAATACGAAGGACAGAAATAGAAAGAAGAGTCAATGACGGTAGGAGATAGAAGAATACGCAAGAAAGATACAGTTGGACTCACAGTTCAATATTACTAAATTTTATCGAGTAGGCCTAATGCCATCACGGTCTCTTGGTAAGTGTCCAGGTTCATCAGTCCTTGAGGCCAAAGAAAAACATTTTTACGAGAGAGAGAGAGAGAGACAGAGTCAATGACACGCACTATCACACAAACACCAATTTCAAAATGTTAAAGGTGACGGGGAGGAAAAACCTCGCAAAAGCGTCGCTAAATACAGAAAGAGCGGTGTTGTTTATCTAAGGATCTCAAAACAAATGTTTATTCGGTATTAAACACACAAATGAAATTCAACCGGCTTCGCCAAGAAAACGCGCCCGCTAGAGGGCAAAAGGGTAGCCTACTCGGGAATGAATGCTTCAGTTATTTCCAGCATTCTGACAACACACATTGAGAGATGTGAGGATACGTATCTTAGAGAAAAAAAAAAAAAGTTGAACCTCAACAAAAGACCTTGACAGCAGCGCTAAAAGAAACGAAATACGCACGCATTGCGTAACAAATAAAATGGCGGATTATCACCACCAGTATCACAAAAGGAGAATAAAACCTAGTTGGAGAAAAGTGCCATTGTTTTCGAACAAAAAAAGGAGATTCAACAAAATGGTCGATGGCATCGACTGACGTCATTCAGACGCCCAGCAGTTCATTTGACTTCAAACTCTTACATACTACCGCCAACCGCATAAAAGGAGACACGCACGCACACGCACACACACACACACCCTCTATGTTAATCAGGAGAAGACACATAAGGACACTTTGGAATTAAATTGGTCCTTTTGACCATTCCCAACACCAGCCAGGGTATCTAAGAAGCGGCCAGCGGTCCAGAGGTTGCCGTGCCCCGCCCCACTTGGTATCTGTCTCTTTGTGCAGAGAGAGAGAGAGAGAGAGAGAGAGAGAGAGAGGGGCTTACAGGCTGCTGAAGAGCAAGAGCCCGTGCCAGCACAAGGCTGGCCAAATCTTGATAGGAGGAGGAGGAGGAGGAGGAGGAGGAGGAGGAGGAGGAGGAGGAGGAGGGGGAGAGAGAGAGAGAGAGAGAGAGAGAGAGAGAGAGAGAGAGTTACGGGCTGCTGAAGAGCAAGAGCCAGTGCCAGCACAAGGCTGGCAAAAAAAAAAAAAAAAATAAAAAAAAAAAAATATATATATATATATATATATATATATATATATATATATATATATATATATATATATATATATATATATATATATATATATATAGAGAGAGAGAGAGAGAGAGAGAGAGAGAGAGAGAGAGAGAGAGAGAGAGACCACCTGCATGAGATCTCTCATATTCACCAGGGCCCACGACAGACTGTCACCACGGTAAACATAAAAAGGACCAAACTCTCTCCCCCTTTCCAGATTGAGCAGAACTAACTTTATTCTCCTCCTCCTCATTTTTATGACGGGAAACATGGTATCTTATTCTGGCAAATAAAACGTCCCATTGTGCTCAGGGATTCTTTGGGACTGGGCTCCTTTCGCAAGGACAAGAGGACGACACGTACCAGGAGTGTCACCCTTCACGAGCTTGGAGCCACTTCGGGATTTGCATAAGGAGAGTTTTAGATAGCTTACAAGATTCGTTTCGAGTTACAGATCATTGAAAGCTAACGTTTTAATTAATTGCGGAATTGTATTCTTGCTAAAGATTAAAGCACGTAGTAAGTTGTCATAAATGGAACTAAACTTACTTTAAAGCATTATTGTAAATTATGATAATTCATGTCTTTAAAGCCTAGAAGCCTGCCTAATGCCATCTCATATGCTAATCAATCACTTGTAAAATATATTATATATATATGTAATATATATATATATATATATATATATATATATATATATATATATATATATATATATATATTGTACATATCTATTTATAATATATATATTATACAGTATATAATCATATATTTTTCTTTTATAATTTACGTGACATGAAAGACACTAATATTTCCTCTGTCATATTTTGTGCACACACCCTCTTGAACTGAAAGGAACAGAAACAACCAATAACAAGGAGTAATATAACCTACATTTCCCTCCATGTTTCGTTTCGACTCCTATAGTTCAATCTCTATGTGCAACACGACTCTCTCTCTCTCTCTCTCTCTCTCTCTCTCTCTCTCTATATATATATATATATATATATATATATATATATATATATATATATATATATATATATATATATATATATATATATATATATATATATATATATATATATATATATATATATATATATATATATATATATATATTACGAAATACGTCATACAAGCTTTTCATCCCCCGAAAAAAAATTCAATCAACAAATATAAAAAAAGAAGTCACCAGCGAGAGAAGTATTTGTCAAAAGCAGTACGCGTTCGTTCTCGCATATGCTACACATTTAAAACGACAATAATATGAATATTCCCGCGGGACTCAAAGAATAATGGAAGCGACCTCCGACATATATCTCTCATTTGTTCATTTCCGCGAATGACTTTCAATGTGGAATTAAAAATAAAAATGTTTTCATATTCTCGAGAGGTGATCGTTGGTACAACGTCCATGAAGAATTTTTTAGAATTGTAATTGTTCTTTATTTAAGTTCGACACGTCAAACCAAGTCTAGAAATTCATGTATAGATTTTAGGTCTTATTTTTTAAACAAACCTATGAAAACTGTATACGCGTAAAGCCAGTTCTATAAATTCCTATAGATTTTAGTATTTTTTAAACAAACCTACGAAACTTAGATACACGTCAGATCAATTCTATAAACTCTTATAGATTTTAGTTTCTATTCTTTAAGCAAACCTACGAAGCTTTTAAAGAACTGTATCCGTGCAAGGTCAATGTTTGAGATACTGCAAGTAAATGCTTCTACGAAAACCTGCAGACTTCACAAGAATTATCCTGTATACAGGAGTGTCAAGTGTGTTTATGTAAAAAAAAAACACACACACACACACGCCAAAAGTAAATACGTACTCCAATGCGGGGGACAAGGCCTCACAGCTTGCCAAGGAATTCGAAATAAAAAAGTAAAAAAAAAAAAAAATTGCGATCTTTAAATATTACTACAGTAGAAATTATGTATCAAATTGTTTTTGGTTAAATGTTAAATGTTGGATTTTTAGGACCAGGAAAACATAATAATAATAATAATAAATAATAATAATAATAATAATAATAATAATAATAATAATAATAATAATAATAATACCCTTTATTTCAGCTATGGGCGTCAACAAAACTTGCAAACATAAACACATACACACAAACTATATATATATATATATATATATATATATATATATATATATATATATATATATATATATATATATATATATATACATATATACATAATTATATATATACATGTGTATGCGTGTGTGCGCGCACGCGCGTGCGTTTACACATACAAATTATGCCATAAACTGGAACTTACCCTGTGAACTACAAAGAACCATAGCAACAGCTTTGCAACACCCTGTCCGGCGCCAGGGTTTCATGAAGCTAGCTCTCTCTCTCTCTCTCTCTCTCTCTCTCTCTCTCTCTCTCTCTCTCTCTCTCTCTCTCTCAAGGGGTACTAAAGGAGATGTACGTTTAGCTTTCAAACATATTTTGCCTCTCTTAACCGGTCAAGTTCGGCAACTGAGGGTTCAAAGACAATCAGCTGATCTCGACAATCAAAGAAGCAAAGGTTTAGAGATGATGTCTTTTATATTCTTTGATTCGGTAATATTCAGGGTCAATCTAACCTAAATGGATAAAGGAGAAGCTTTGAGAGAGAGAGAGAGAGAGAGAGAGAGAGAGAGAGAGAGAGAGAGAGAGAGAGAGAGAGAGAGAGAGAGAGTGTGTGTTCCAATCACAGTCACGAGACTTCGTAAAATGAAACACTGAGAGACCGAATTTACAAAGATGCAAATTTTGGTGTATTTTTGAGAGAGAGAGAGAGAGAGAGAGAGAGAGAGAGAGAGAGAGAGAGAGAGAGAGAGAGAGAGAGAGAGAGAGAGAGATGTGACAATTATAGTCACGAGACTTCGTAAAGTGAAACACTAAGTGACAGAATTTATAACACAGCAAATTTTGATGTACTTCATTATATGAGAGAGAGAGAGAGAGAGAGAGAGAGAGAGAGCAACAACGTGAAAAGCCATGTGAACTAAATATACAGGAATGAAAACCACATATCTTGTCTGGGCAATGGACGTTGGTTTGGAAGGGGAACAAAAACGACCATTCGATCACGCACGCTATTAGGATTAATGCCCCCCCTTCTCTCTCTCTCTCTCTCTCTCTCTCTCTCTCTCTCTAAAAATACATCAAAATTTTCCATGTTGTGAAATCAGTCACTCAACGTTTCACACACACACATACACACACAAGATGCCATGGCAAGAGGAACTGCTATCCGCATAAAGAAAAAAGGATAAGCTATGACGAAGAACCCTGACTTAATGGACTGAATGACTGTGGGAATTACGGGCACTGGCGATGCCCAGAATACCATTAGTCACCTCCCAGTTAGTAATTTTCCAATTGATCTCCTTGAGAATGCATCGTAAATATGAATTATTTCGCACTAACTACAATGACAACGGAAATAAAACCAGGGCGTTCATTAACTGTCAAGGCTTTCAGCTAAGATAAGTGTGTATGTATGTATAAGTGATATATATATATATATATATATATATATATATATATATATATATATATATATATATATATATATATATATATATATATATATATATATATATATATATATATATATATATATATATATATATATATATATATATATATATATATATATATATATATGCCCACAATGATATTTTCTCAATTTATAATTCACAATTTTTTTTATAATACCGTCACTACAAAGCATCGGGCCCAAACCAAGAAACAAATGAAAAAATTCTACCGACCGTGGCAGGATTCGAACCCGCACCCGAAACATCAGAGCGAGGTTACCTCTTTTTAACCACTCTATCGGGTAACCTCACTGACACACACACGCGCACACAAACACACATCCAGAGAGAGAGAGAGAGAGAGAGAGAGAGAGAGAATTTTGTTTACAGTCTGTCATATGGCATCTAATTAAGTAGGTTCTCCTGAACTCAACAAGGACACTATGTCAGTTATACCACAAACTGACCAATTATTTCTGAATTCCTACAAGTAAAGGTATAAATACGACACATGAAACTAATATAAACATATCCAGATATATTTGGTATCTTCCCGTAATTGAAAATGGATCCCACACCAATTCAATAAATGCACCCTACACCAGTTTTAATCTATTTACCCCGAACGCAACAACCCAATTACGTAAATGTAACTTTTATTCTAACAAAATCAAAATATCTGAAAAAACACTCAGGTCACTGACCCACAAAGAACTTTAAAGCGAAAACAAACTAGAAGAAAAAAAAATTCCCATAATTAGGTTAACTGGACAGAACGTGCACTACATGTTACACAGGCCTAAACCGGTATGGATATTTAGGCCTATGCCTGAACAGAATCCCTATGCATGCACGATTTTATTCTTTCGAAGCCTATAAAAAGAGATTGCGCCTAAAGCACAAGTTCCGAAACACGAAATGGAATTTGCTTTTCAACTTTTGTCAAGCACGTTATTGGAGAGATATCACTGGAAACCCGAGTGTGAGCACGTTAAAAAAAAAAATATATATATATATATATATATATATATATATAT
>NC_089743.1:46088976-46096476 GCF_040412425.1 Macrobrachium rosenbergii
AAGCCACACCTACTGGCACGGATTTGCCCCGTAACAGGAGGAATAAGAGAAGCTCGAAAAAAAAATCAGAAAAAAAATACTGCGCAACCCTTCCTAGGAGAAAGAAGGGACAAGGGGAGGAAATAAAAAGCGAGGACTCTGATAACCGAGGGGTAATAAAAAAAAGAAGACAAATAAACCTGGATGATAAAAAGGAGAGTCCTCGGTGCGGTGTCTACAGTTCAACCTTGGCCTACAAAACTCTTTTGAATAATGAAGGCAATAAACGTGAAGGAATCACGCGCTATGTGAACACACCTGCTGATGAGGACGGGAGGGGAAATTACGTTATGCGCAGGCAAGCAATTTTTTCTATTAATTTGTTACAGAAAGTTAGTTAGCTGTAAATGTAGACAAAGATATAATATAATATAATATAATACATACATACATATATATATATATATATATATATATAGAAAGAGAGAGAGAGAGAGAGAGAGAGAGAGAGAGAGAGAGAGAGAGAGAGAGAGAGAGAGAGAGAGAGAGAGAGAGAAAGGAACATGAACACCTGGAAAAAATTACGTTATGTGCTGGGAAGAATTTTTTTTTTTATTAACTTGCCACAGAAACTTAGTTGATTTAAATATGGACAGATACAAAACTATATATATATATATATATATATATATATATATATATATATATATATATATATATATATATATATATGTATATATATATGTGTGTGTGTGTGTGTGTGTGTAGATACAAAACTATATATAATATATATAAATATATAAAATATATATAATTAGATAGAGAGCTAGCTTCGTGATTTGAACTTCTGTAAATCACTAAAGCTACTCCACGGATAATTCAAAACATCCTCCATCTATTTACTTACAATATACTGTACATGTGTGCAACTACATACAATCATACACTTCGATAAGTGATTGTTTTAAGAAGATGAACATCATAAATAACTTTTTATCTACGTTACCCAACAATAAAAGAACCCTGTTGAAAGGATAATATGAAATCAAAATGTTCCAATTAAATCTTATTATTAGCCTTTCTCGTGATCGGCACCTTGCATTATCACAACAAAAAAATGGCAACCTAGGGTCAAGTCTACAGGTCAAGTTAAGTCAGGTCAGATAACTTCAGGTTGGCTATCCTTCATCCAAAATATTCTAAAACAGATCCCCTGCAATGCATCATATACGAGTATCCTTAGTGTCAATACGGCCTCTGTAATCAAATACCAATGTATCATGTTCCTAAATTCTGTAACCACCGAAGGTCTCTAACTGAAAATAAGGTTTAAGCTTCTGTTTTTATCATTGTTATCATTTTTCTTATTATTATTATTATTATTATTATTATTATTATTATTATTATTATTATTATTATTATTATTATTATTGCCATTACAATTATTATGTATACTATTATTTCTATTACTTTTGCAACTATAGGGGTACAGCTGATTACCATTTTCACCGTTTTAGTTTTCTGTAAAAGAAAACTATAGTGCCTGCTTTGTCTGCACGTCCGCCCTCAGATCTTAAAAACTACTGAAGCTAGAGGGCTGCAAATTGGTATGTTGATCATCCACCCTCCTATCATCAAACATACCAAATTGCAGCCCTCTAGCCTCAGTAGTTTTTATCTTATTTAAGGTTAAAGTTGGCCATACACGTGCACCTGGTAACGATATAAGATAGGCCACCATCGGGCCGTGGTTAAAGATCCATGGACCGCGGCTCATACAACATTATACCGAGACCATCGAAAGACAGATCTATTTTCGGTGGCCTTGATTATACGCTGCATAGAAAACTCGACTGCGCTGAAGAAACTTCGGCGCATTTCTTACTTATCTCGTGTATCTAAATTATTTGTATTGTATTGTTTTTAATTTGCATATTCCCTGCATGTGGCACTGAGCCGAAATAAAGGATATTATTATTATTATTATTATTATTATTATTATATTATTATTATTATTATTATTATATACGAGAATCCCTAGCGTCGTCACGACCTCTGCAATCAAATACAACTTTCAGCTTCTATCAATACTACGCCATTTTCATGACTTCAATATCAGTGGCGCATCGTAATGAAGGCGATAATATTAGGGGGAACTGAGCCCTTAATGATGGACTACGATGAGTAATGAAGGGCGGAATGGGAATGAAGATTTACGATCATCATCACATCATCATCATCATCACCATCATTGGCTTTGGTCACCACGTGGTCCCAATTATTGCAAGAATGGTGGTCTTCCGATGCTTGTTTTTGAAAATTTCACGTGATCGTATTTGATGGTTAGTTGCATTCTTATCTTTATTTCATAAATTTCAAGGCTGTCAAGCCATGCACTGGGGCACTTCGGGCCACGCAGCGCTTAAAACTGTGAACAGAGTGAGTTGGTGTGGTTGGGCACCAAGACACAGAGAGAGAGAACAGTCTCCCTCAGGATGTTGCGCAATTGGACCTCCAAAATTTCAAGCGGAGATAGGACGCATTACTACACATAATTTCTCCTTGCATTTTAATAATTTATTCACATTTTCATCTACTCATTTAATCATTTCTTAGTTTATTTTCTAATAACTGACCTCTTCTTTCTGTACTTCCTATTCACCTTCTTTTACTTCTTTCAAATGAACACCATATTGTTCGGAAGCCCTGTGGAATGGAGATAAGTAAAAAGTTAAGAAGGGGGTTAAGTAATGCCTGCAGTGTACCATGTAAGGTGCACTGACAGCCCACTCCCCTACAGGGATGAATATACAGGAGTATATAGGAGGATGAATAGGGTCGACCAGAAGCAAAGAGAGAGAGAGAGAGAGAGAGAGAGAGAGAGAGAGAGAGAGAGAGAGAGAGAGAGAGAGAGAGAGAGAGAGAGAGAGAGAGAGAGTTAAAAACAAAGAGTGAAAAGTTATTCTACAGATGAGTTAGTGCAAAGTTATTCTACAGATAAGTTAGTGCAGAGAGGAAGGTTAATGAGCAAATGGATCTCTTGAATAAAAGATGCAAATACAAAAATGTTGTATGAAGTGAGTGCAGTCCTGGGTCCAAGTAGTGTGTGCATAATGGTTTAAAGGTACTCCTGAAGAACCTAATACTGGTTACAATTTCTTGGATATTAATATATTTTTACTAACATATTACTTTATTTACATACTCTTTATCACAATTATTCATCTGTGTCCACACCTATCTCCATCTTTTTTTTCTCTCTCTCTACACAAAACACAGTGCAGTACTGAAAATACCCCAAGTGTTAAAAACTGAAAAAACATAAAAATCTGTATGCCACACATACAGCAGCTATGGTAGAAACTCTCTCTCTCTCTCTCTCTCTCTCTCTCTCTCTCTCTCTCTCTCTCTCTCTCTCTCTCTCTCTCTCTCTCTCTCTGTTATTGGTTTTTACAAAAGGACGGCGTCGCACACAAACACGAGACCGCAAAGGGACAAGGTTAGGATAAAATAACAGATAAAAACTAAAAGGGGCAAAAGAAAGAAGTAAAAAAAAGTCAGGCGTCCAAAAACAAGAGATTTATGAGAGAGAGAGAGAGAGAGAGAGAGAGAGAGAGAGAGAGAGAGAGAGAGAGAGAGAGAGAGAGAGAGAGAGAGAGAGTTTTATTCAATCTGAAGAAATTCATGATAAAAAATCTGAAGCAGTGTTATACACAAAACAAGTTCCACCCTCAAAAATATACATGTATCAGTAACTTCACTTCAAAACACAACTTTAATCCAAAACAAATTTTTACTTCAAAACACAATTTTACCTATAAATCATTTTACTTCAAAACAAAATTTCACTTCAGAACACACACACTACCTAAAAAAATCCAAATTGAAGGCTACAAAAACTGACAACAATTTCAAATCAGGAGAAAAGAAAACTACCTTTGACCAACTTGAGCCAGGGTAAGAAAAATAAGAAAATGGTGAAAGATATTTTTACATGACATGATCGCAAAAACAACCCACGCTGACCGCTATCAAAAGGACAAAATAAAGACAAAAAAAAGAAAACAGAAAAAAAGTGGGAGTGATAGGACATGACATGCCCTCCTTTGAACCACATCCACTGATAAACGACTGAAAGAGTCTCAGAGAGAGAGAGAGAGAGAGAGAGAGAGAAATGCTCATTACCAGGTGCATAATGAGGGAGAGGTCAGTGACACCAGGGGTTAAGGTTCAGAAGTTCGCAAAACACACACATATATGTATATATATACAGTATATATGTGTATATATATTATATATATACATATATTATGTATAGTATATAAATATATATACATACATACATGCATACATACATATATATATATATATATATATATATATATATATATATATATATATATATATATATATATATATACACACACACACACACACACACACACACACACATATATATATATATATATATATATATATATATATATATATATATATTCCTTCCAGTTCTAAACATACTTTAAGGCGAGTTAGTACGCTTATACCTTTCTCAAACCCGGCTGAACCCCACCACAATCGACTATCTACCAGATACATGCTTAGACTGTCAAAACAGTATACTTTTCCAGGTTAGGCCTATATATATTTTTTCTTTCTCCGTCATTTCAGCATTCTTATTATATACAGGCAATTATTCTTCCCTTTACCTAATCCAGTTCTCCCTTCCTCTCTCCGAAGGCATGTTCTCTGTCTCGATTCAACTTACTGGATACTGCTTACGTGGGCCCAAATATTACCCGAATGAGGCATACGAAAAATTGTTACGATGTTTTCATAAAAAAATAAATGTCATTTCAATCTTTTACCCGTTATTCCTACATTCGTAACACGTTCGAATTCTTTGGAAATGGAATTCTATTTGTGGATTATATACTTGCATACCTGTATTTCTTGTTGCATACTTGCTTCTAAATAGTATACAGAGACCTAATTTTTAGTTTATTCTCGTCAATGACGAATCTTTTTTGAGCTTATACAGGTTAAATGTAATGTACAAGTGTAGTTTTATGAATACCAGGATGACTATTAAAGAAAACTAAGGCACATTGCAATGAATTTAACATTACATACCTTTTAAAATCCCAATTTCTCCTCTTTACTAAGGTACTTACAACGATTTCAAAATATTTGACTGCATGGTAATATATTTTAATATTTTAACATATTCTTTGTCCCTAATTTTATCTATAGTGTTTGCAGACAGGGAACAAGACTATTGCATTACTATCGGCCGGGTTCCTAACCTAAAGCCTTCCAGTCCGTAGCAACCTTGGGTCTTAACCAAGACAACGTCATAATAATTCGCACCCGGCTGAACCCAAGCAGTCATTTGAAAACCAAGCATGCTGAAACACCGCACGGAAACATGTTTCCATCGTGGAAACTTGATGATACAGAAACACACACGGAAATGTGTTTCGATGGCGGAAGCTTGACGGTAAAGAAATACCGCACGGTAACGTGTTTCCATCGCGGAAACTTGACGATATACCAATTCTGTTTCCCACCGTCATTTTTGCAGTTTGAGTGACAGGTGAAGTTGATATGCATAGAATTACTGGGAAATTCAGTTTTACATGACTTATCGGTTAAGGTGAATGTTACTTATATCGAGAACTAAGGACATCACGTCTTTCTGCAACGCCAGGTTGCGTCAATTAAGTCAATACAGCTCTCTTCCATAACGGCTTTCTTCCTGCATGCCTGTTTTGCATACCCAGAAATACTGTCTTTCATACAATACGTATCTGGACATGGAAGTCTCTGCTTTCAAGGCATGACTCTCTCTCTCTCTCTCTCTCTCTCTCTCTCTCTCTCTCTCTCTCTCTCTCTCTCTCTCTCTCTCTCTCTCTCTCTCTCCCATACGCGGGCACACAAACACATATCATGTAGTATGTATATATATATATATATATATATATATATATATATATATATATATATATATATATATATATATATATATATATATGTATATATATATAAACTGTATATATAATGAGATATAATGAGAGAGAGAGAGAGAGAGAGAGAGAGAGAGAGAGAGAGAGAGAGAGAGAGAGAGAGAGAGAGAGCAAAACACGATGATCCAATGAAAGGCCAATTTTGCTAACGAAGGAATATTCTTGAAGGTAAATGGGAGGGGATAATCGCCCCCTAGGTAATCGTAACCGTACCATTATCGTTATTCCCGCTTCAACTCGAAAGAGAGAGAGAGAGAGAGAGAGAGAGAGAGAAATTATCTTGAGGAGACATTAAACTGACAGAGCAAAATCTGGCATTAATCATACCTAGAGAGAGAGAGAGAGAGAGAGAGAGAGAGAGAGAGAGAGAGAGAGAGAGGATAATACGACTCCTTCACCCAAACACCGACTGGAGCACAACCTTGACCTAACGGATTTTCACGTTTCCAGAAATATATAGTTCGGCGTCACGCGAGAGACGCCCACCAGTCTCATGAATTCAAGTCTCGTACAGCCACAAACCGCGACTCTGTGACGGTGGATCGAGCATAAACTTTGACGATATCGAGCCAAGATTTCTTTCTTTGCTTTTGCTGTTATAGAAAATAACTTCAAAATGACAATAGTAATTATGATGCTGTCATTGGGCAATTCCTTTACCACCTTTTTAGTTTTCTGTAAAAGAACACTATTACGCCGGCTTTGTCTGTGCGTCCGCACATTTTCTGTCCGCCCTCAAATCTTAAAAACTAGTGAGGCTAGAGGGTTGCATATTGGTATATTGATAATCCACCCTCCAATCATCAAACATGACAAATGGCAACGATATAGAATAGGATACCACCGGGTCGTGGTTAAAGATTCATGGGCCGCGGCTCATACAGCATTATACCGAGACCACCGAATGATAGATCTATTTTCGGTGGCTCTGATTATACGCTGTACAGAAAACTCGATTGCGCCGAAGAAACTTCGGCGCATTTTTTACTTGTTTGTGTATTAGAGTAACTGAGTAATCTAGATGAACATTGTTTCTGTTTATAATGGCATAATAATACAATTTTTTAAAATAAAAAAAATTTTTTGCGCTGCTTTTGTAGGAACTATCTTACTTGTTTTATATTGTGTATCACTTTGTGCCCCGAAGATGTGTTAATTACGCGAAAGTACTTGACACTGCCGTTTCTTTTCAAGCTTTTCCTGTGGATTCAGGTGATAAAAAAATCACGTGCATATTTGTAATTTTTTTTTTTGTATGGTGTGTTGTGTCTTCGCTTTCACACCCCTGGTGGGATTAAACCATTCTACAGGCAAATTTCTCTCTCTCTCTCTCTCTCTCTCTCTCTCTCTCTCTCTCTCTCTCTCTCTCTCTCACACACGGACGATAATCTAGACAGCGAATTTACTTTATTCAGTAACAAGGGCGCGGAATATGCTCGCGAATAAATCTGAGACCAATTCTAAAAAATATATTTATTCTATTTTAACAAAACGACCG
>NC_089743.1:46106476-46121476 GCF_040412425.1 Macrobrachium rosenbergii
TCCTTAGAAACAGCGGAATCGTTCCCGCCAAATCGGGTCAATTCGTGTCATTTGCTTCGCGGTAAACGCATCGACGATTTCCAAGGCGTCAGCTGCGCCAAGATTTTCGTATCGTAGGTGACACGTGGCGTTTCCAAAGGAAATCGACGTTTTGAGTTGATAAGATAAGAAGCTGCGTCGTTTTGCTTTTGGGTAAATTTTGTCTCATTTCCTGTAAAAGCAGATTCCGAAAGAGGTGTGTCCAAATGTCTGTAATCGCTCTCTTCAAGGATATTTTTAGTTTGCCAAGTTATCGTTTTTGTTCTCTCTCTCTCTCTCTCTCTCTCTCTCTCTCTCTCTCTCTCTCTCTCTCTCTCTCTCTTGTTTATAAAAAAAAAGCCTACATATTGTCGAAATATCTATCTTACGTGGACAACAATTCTCTCTCTCTCTCTCTCTCTCTCTCTCTCTCTCTCTCTCTCTCTTTATAAAAAAAATGCCTACATATTGTCGAAATATCTATCTTACGTGAACAACAATTTCTCTCTCTCTCTCTCTCTCTCTCTCTCTCTCTCTCTCTGTATAAAATACAATACATATATCTTTGAATGAATTATTAAAATACCTATTTTACGTATCTCTGTCTCGCTTACTATTTATGTACAAATAAGACTTTATAAGAGTATCTGAAAGTAGCCAAATCTCTCTCTCTCTCTCTCTCTCTCTCTCTCTCTCTACATAAAAGTACCTGAATAAACCAGCCAAATATCTTTTTCTACTAAACAAATTTATCCCAATCCTTCAAACTGACAC
Source organism: Macrobrachium rosenbergii (assembly GCF_040412425.1). Classification (NCBI taxonomy): domain Eukaryota; kingdom Metazoa; phylum Arthropoda; class Malacostraca; order Decapoda; family Palaemonidae; genus Macrobrachium; species Macrobrachium rosenbergii. Next base: position 46,107,269 of record NC_089743.1, read on the forward strand.
TTCATAAAGGAACTAATTCAAATTAATAGGCATTTTCACGCGACTTAAAGTTAAGTCATTCACCCCACCCCAATTTCCATCGGGGGCGGAGGAGACACACGCCCAGACAACCATACATTCTCCAGGGCCACCAAGTCCCACCCAAAGAAATTGCTCAGAAGGTCCACCTCGAGGTCGTGTGTCCACAGAGACACGAACGTGTGTCAATCCATTTAAGTTTAAAACGTTTCAATTGAGAAAGTACCGTCTCACAAATGGCTGCTGCAGCCGAGAAAGAGAAAGGTTCAAGTGGAATGTCTACATATGAGAGAGAGAGAGAGAGAGAGAGAGAGAGAGAGAGAGAGAGAGAGAGAGAGAGAGAGAGAGAGAGAGGCGCCAGCAGTCCATGCAGGCGTGCACCGACCAGCCGCGGTATTGAGCAGATTTGGTAGTTTTCAGGGGGTTGCATATCCCCCACCGTTGCGTTGATAGCCACAGCTAGTGCAGTGCAGTTTTATAACCTCTCTCTCTCTCTCTCTCTCTACGTATACATAAAAAATGTCCAGTCTTAGAATAAACTGTCAAACTATCTATTTTACGTGAACAACAATTCTACAGCTCTCTCTCTCTCTCTCTCTCTCTCTCTCTCTCTCTCTCTCTCTCTCTCTCTCTCTCTCTCTCTCTCTCTCTAGAAACAGACACAAATTATTGAACACGTTTTAAGTAACATACATCACGAGAATTTACCGTAAAAAAAACCTAAACATTCTCGACAGATCTCATTTCCAATCACAATATTTACTAGTCCTTCTCCTTTTAAAGTTATTCATTTAAAGAAGTTTTTTCATCATCTTCAATTTCATAGTGATTACTGTCACACACTTATTCATATTCAACTTTTGCACTGAAGACATTGTTCTTAAATAAAATCTAATATTCTATTTCCTGGTATAACAAAATCAACTGCAAATCATAAATAAAACAATGTTACCTTTGCCTCCTTGAAATTCTGGGAAGGCCTCTTCGCCTCCAAGCTAACGCCCCCAACCTCAGCTCTCTCCCATCCGCCAACCCCTCTCCACTACCTTCTAGCTCTATACGCAGCAAAGACTAAATAAATCTCTTGTTTGTTAATTGTCTCTGGAATGATTCACCATCAAATAACCTTCAATCTTTCCAGCCGACATTTATCTAACTATATATTTTATATATTATATATATTATATATATATATATATATATATATATATATATATATATATATATATATATATATATCCATTCCATCAACTTACTAAACGCATTACGTATGTTATTAGACGCCACATGAGAGAGAGAGAGAGAGAGAGAGAGAGAGAGAGAGAGAGAGTCAGAGAGAGTATCCCACACACACACACAAGGTATTCTACCTTCCTCAGACTTCCCTCAACTGCCAGATTTTGCCTGTCTAGCCAAGCAACGACGGCAGTACTGGATGGCTGAACTGAGCAGCTATTTCTGACCTGACACTTTAAAATGACTCACGGTCGATCAAATCACAACAGCGTCTCACTTCCAGCTGGGTCTTCAAAGGGATTCAGTGACAAACAGGTAACCGGAACAAAGCCATTGATACATATTTGGAAACGAGCCAGCCCACGGATTTCCAAGGTGAAGGTTACCATTTTTGGGAATTACTGCGTTCTCTTCCAGACCTGTTTATATTATACTGTGCGTACATGGCGCATTTGTGTGCAACCAGAACTGATCTCTCTCTCTCTCTCTCTCTCTCTCTCTCTCTCTCTCTCTCTCTCTCTCTCTCTTTATATATTATATATATATATATATATATATATATATATATATATATATATATATATATATACATATATATATATATATATATATATATATATATATATATATATATATATATATATACATACAGTATGTATATATAAACACATACACATGTACAGACATATATATATACATATATATATATATATATATATATATATATATATATATATACATACATATACTGAATACATATACTGAAAATCTATATATCACAGTACACTGGTGAACTTTATCACATGACATAAATTTATATTGATATTTTTTGTCTGATATTTTTGTCGACAGCGCTGCGGGTAACCAGATGCCTCTTATCCTGCCGAACAACCAGACACCAAGGAGGAGAAAACAACCAATAATCATTGAGAAGTCTACGAAGACTTATGACCACAGAAGCAACAACAACCGACACAAACAATTTTACATTTAGCGTTATCATATTTTAAAAGGCTTCAGACTTATTGTCTTATTTTGTGTGATACACAAAGTATATCTCATATTTTAGCTTAAGAGGAGAGACTATTGCTTTAATAAAACATACTTAACAATAATGTGAAATTCACACGAGCACAAACATATATATATACTGTATATGTATATATATATATATATATATATATATATATATATATATATATATATATATATATATATATAACTATATAACTCACACATCATCACATGTTTATATACATATATATATATATATATATATATATATATACATATATAAATATAATATATATTATATGCTTATATGTTAACAACATGTAACAATAAATTCATCGAATGAAAGGATGATTTTAACTTACCAGGCGTCGTGACTTCTATGGTCATTGACGCCGATGTCAATTAAAGGACTACATAGTGAAATAAAATTATATCTTATGTAAAACTCCAGCTCCTAAAATATATTTAAAAATGCCACTAGCATCATATATCACATCCTCTCCAAGGATCTTGGCAAGGATGTACCCGCCATCCCCACCCCGAGCTTCAGAGAGGTATCGAACTCTTAAATCGCCAAGACTGGGGCATTCGACCAACAAATGCGGACTAAGCAATCCTCACAATATGGGCAAGCCACAGGAAAAATAAAAAAGTATAAAAAATGCTTACGTGTTATTTCAGCACATTTTCAAAGCACAATGTTCAAAACACCGATAGTAACTTACAAAGTAAACATAAAAGTTGAAACTAATGACAAAACATACACACAATATATATACAGTATAAACATTATATATATATATATATATATATATATATATATATATATATATATATATATATATATATATATAACTGAATCACGAAAATATATATCTATATAATATATAATATATATATATATATATATATATATATATATATATATATATATATATATATATATATATATATAGAGAGAGAGAGAGAGAGAGAGAGAGAGAGAGAGAGAGAGAGAGAGAGAGAGAGAGAGAAATACTATTCTTTTACCCTAGATATTCTACAACCCATAATATTCCATTTTCCAGGAAAATTACAAGACGTCATTGACAGAAGAAAGGGGGTGTTTGCGTGACGGCAGAGAATTGCAAAGAATTCCAATATGTATTTTCTAATAAATTTCATCAAAGCTTTTATTCTTCCCCCTGTAATCTACATATAATCCATTACCATCTTAAGAGAGAGAGAGAGAGAGAGAGAGAGAGAGAGAGAGAGAGAGAGAGAGAGAAAATGACTTCCGTATTGCAACCGTCAATTGGGGCTTCTCCCAAATGACACATTTCTCTGACAGTAAAATGTTCGAGGAACTCTCTCTCACCTACCCTCATCTATGCCTTTTACCTAACCAGTTTTTATCAATAACAGTGGTTTATGAAAATGGGTAACCATTTACGAGAAAATAGGCAGCAGCCTATTTGTTAAACATGGAACTAGGTTAAATTAGTCTCTTTTCATCACTGAACTGAATTGAACTGAATACAAAATTTAGGCCAAGGGCCTAGCACTGGGACCTATGAAGTCATTCAGCGCTGAAACGGAAACTGACAGGTAAATGGTTTGAAAGGTGTAACAGGAGGAAAACCTCGCAGTTGCACTATGAATCAATTGTTAGGAGAGGGTGGAAAGTAAGATGGAAGTCAGAGAATATGAAAGGAGGTACAGCAAAAGGAACGAAAGGGCTTGCAGCTACGGCCGAAGGCACGCTGCAAAGAACCCTAAGTAATGCCTACAGCACATGAAGCGCACTGACGGCCCTACTCCCCTAAGGGGCCCTATTCATCATGAACACCTAATACAAATATATAGCCAAATTGACCAAGTATAATAACTATTCCTCATTTTCGAGCAACCTTCGAATATACTTGAAAAAATTTATGCTGTTATAGAGAAATTGGTATATTATTTTACAAGAGCGAAATCATGTACAGTTCAGCCATGCCGCACTTAGTCAATTATCGTATTGTTAAAGTCGTCACACAACGAAGATATACTGGTTACTTAATGAAAGTCTGTTTCGCAAGCCGAAGATCAACAAGAATAGGGATCTAACTAAAATACCTACGTGTCTAATCACAAAAGCTAGCAAGCGTATGGAAACAGCTGATATTGAGACCAAGTACAAAGAAAATTGAAATTCTTTTCAGTTCCGAAAAATAATTTATTTTCAGCAATAAGGAAAACAATTCTATGTCACTATTAAAAAGGTTAAATAAAAATACAAATTACAACCAAATGGTAAAAATAGGATAAATAAAAAGAAAGCAGACAAAATAAAAGCTCAAAGAAACAAGCCATAAAATTGTGATTCACCTCCAATAAGAAAAAAAAAGATCTGCCAACAGTAGTAGTGAAAAATGAGCTTCAAGTTGACAATTGGTCCTTGTCTGAACGCGTGTCTAGGCGCCCAAAGAAATGCCAATGAGTCCGTACCCTCTGGGTAACAAGAACGCGCGCGCGCAGACTCACACACACACAGATTCTTTTACAACTTCTAGTGCTTGATGTCTATATAAAAGCCCCACGACATTAAATTTTGTCAAGCTCTTTATGTTCAGACAGCCTGTGCCACCTTTTCTATGCCTTTATCCACCTTTTCCACGGCCTCCTCCACCTTTTCCACAGCCTACTCTACATTTTCTATGACTTGCTCTACCTTTTCTATGAACTGCTCTACCTTTTCCAAGACCTGCACCACCTTTTTCCACGACGATGACCTGCATCAAATTTTAAATCTACCGCTAAACTAGAAATTTATCTGCCTATATTAGCTAAAAGACTGATGTACGTAATTCATACATACTTCTACACTAATAAGAGTCAACTTTTGGTTATGATAATGATATATCTCTCTCTCTCTCTCTCTCTCTCTCTCTCTCTCTCTCTCTCTCTATATATATATATATATATATATATATATATATATATATATATATATATATATATATATAGATATATATAGATATATATATATATATATATATATATATATATATATATATATATATATATATATAATATATATATATATATATATATATATATATATATATATATATATATATATATATATATATATATAATATATATATATATATATATATATATATATATATATATATATATATATATATATATATATATATATATACACTCGAGGATAAAATGAGATATCAGAGAGCAAACATCAGCAGGAAACAATGGCACATAATTAATTCTTCTCATTATTCTTATCATAATTTTACTGACGCATGACTAAGACGATAACATTACTGTAATTTGCGAATGTGTATCTTACAGCAATGAATCATTTCAGTATAATGACAGCACGTGACGAGTTATTCTTAGGAATTTAATAATGAAACATGTATTGTCAACGAATATATTGTGATATGAACAACATAACTACAAAATAAAGTAAATAATAAGTAGCAAAATGGCAAACAGAGAGAGAGAGAGAGAGAGAGAGAGAGAGAGAGAGAGAGAGAGAGAGAGAGAGAGAGAGAGTTTTCATCGTTTTGAATTATACAGTATTTTTACTCTCTCTAAAATGAAAATACAAAGAAAAAGTTCTCTGCAGATGAGAGAGAGAGAGAGAGAGAGAGAGAGAGAGAGAGAGAGAGAGAGAGAGAGAGAGAGAGAGAGAGAGAGAGAGAGAGAGTTTTCATCGTTTTGAATTATACAGTATTTTACTCTCTCTAAAATGAAAATACAAAGAAAAGTTCTCTACAGATGAGAGAGAGAGAGAGAGAGAGAGAGAGAGAGAGAGAGAGAGAGAGAGAGAGAGAGAGAGAGAGAGAGAGAGAGAGAGTCTAAAATATATTTTTACTCCCCTAAGAAGGTAAAAAATACTTCAAAAATTTTTCTACAAAGCACCCTCCAGATGGCAAACTGCAAGCAAGCACGCAAGCAAGAAGAACGATTGAGGCCAAGCAGCGCGTCCTACCTTTTGTATGTATCAGCGCAACAACAACAACAAAGCACCGACGACGCAACAACGTCCCAACAAAGGATACATCGGCTTTAATAAACAATACCTTTCATCATCATCATCATCATCATCATCATCATCATCAAAGTGGACGTCATCCTTAACTGGGTTTTGCTGTAGCGGAGAATTTTCTTTAACATCGCAGGCAATTGAGTTACCCTATAATCTGAGCTTAATGCAAATTACAATTTGAGTTACTCTATTGCAAACTATGATTTGAGTAACTCTAGTGCAAACTATAATCTGAGTTCCTCTAATGCATACTATAATTTGCGTTACTATAAAGTTACTCTAATGCCAACTACAATTGGAAACTATAATTTGAGTTACTCCAATGAAAACTATAATGTTACTATACTTCGAGTTACTCCAGTGCAAACTAATTTGAGTTACTCTAATGCAAATTATAATCTGAGTTCCTCCATTGCAAACTATAATTTAAGTTATTACAAAGCAAACTATAATTCGAGTTACTCTTAAGTAAACTATAATTCGAGATATTCTAAGACAAACTATAATTGAGTTACTCTAATGCCAATTGTTATATGAGTAACTCTCACACATACTACAATTAGAGTAACTTCAATTCAAACTATAATTTCAATTACTCAAGCAAACTATACTGCAGGGACATCAGAGAAGATCATGGCGTTTACGTTATTTATCGTAGGGGAATAGACATTATTATGATTGAGTATCTGTATACAATATAAAAAGTAAAAAGTGCGCCGAAGTTTCTTCGGCGCAATCGAGTTTTCTGTACAGCGTATAATCCAGGCCACCGAAAATGTATCTATCTTTCGTTGGTCTCGGTATAATGCTGTATGAGCCGCGGTCCAAGAAACTTTAACCACGGCCCGGTGGTGGCCAATCCTATATCGTAGCCAGAAGCACGATTATGGCTAACTTTATCCTTAAACAAAATAAAAATACTGAGGTAGAGGGCTGCAATTCGGTGTTTGATGATTGGAGGGTGGATGATCAACATACCAATTTGCAGCTCTCTAGCCTCAGTAGTTTTTAAGATCTGGGGTCGGACAGAAAAAAAGTGCGGGCGGACAGACAAAGCCGGCACAACAATTTTCTTTTACAGATAACTAAAAATACACGTGCATTACTCAAGTGTGCATATATACACGTATAAACGTACTACCAACGACATTAACACGTTTTTTGGGCAACGCTTCGTCTGGTTAGTGAATGAACGGGTGAACGCCTATGAAACTCCGACATCGTTGGAACAATTAGTACAAGGCTTCTATCAACAACTTTCTGCGGAATTTCCGTAGCCGCCCCCCTTCCCACCCCCGCAAGAGAGAGAGAGAGAGAGAGAGAGAGAGAGAGAGAGAGAGAGAGAGAGAGAGAGAGATTAGGCATTCAATGCAAGTCAGGAGGCACCAGGAGCGTCCGGCCCATGTGTACTGAATCGGCAAAACTTTTTTTTTTTTTTTTTTTTTTTTTTTTTACGACTCGAGACGGGAAGTCCTTTCAATAAAACAAGATTACTTACGCACGAAACGACCAGAGGTCGTTGCACGGAGATCCTATATCGTCTTGGCGAGAGGGGCGCAAAGGGGAGGAGGGGGGAGGAGGAGGAGGAGGAGGTCTCAAGTCCTCGAAACGACTTAAAGTTCAGGCATCAAAAGAGGGCATGCGTCCTAGTTACCAGAGGAGAGTAAAGTAGAAGGGCAAACAGAGAAGCCTCGTCTTCCAGCTGATTGAGAGGCGCTCAGTCACTCGAGTTTACTTCCGTGAAGACGACACGCACATAAGAAGCGCACAGGCACACAGACAAAACGCAACACATGCATTCAATTATCAAAAATACCAAGTTTCAACCTTGAAGAACAGTAAATTTCCTTAAGATTAAGTTTGCCTAATGCCACAACAACCTTTTGATAACAGGAAGTTTTTAAGCACACAAATTCAATCGAGAGAACACAACATATGCATTAAATTATCCGAAGTATTAAAAGTTTCAGCCTTGAAAGATAGAATAAATTTTCTTAAGACTGAGCTTGGCTAACCTACAACAGGCTTTTGGTCAGAGCAGACATCAGGAAGTTTCAATGCACACAAGTTCAGTTAAGAGATAATACGAGGCAGTCGCTTGGTATTTCAGTACATACCACCGTTTTTACTATTTACGACCTATTTATATATACTCTATTATTCAGTCTCGGTCAGTCTTATCACTAGCTAAATTCGAAGATTTAAGCTCACACGTATGTATGGTCAACGCTATTTCTTATCTTTTCGTCCGACAGATTCATGGGTCAAAAATATGTAAACATTTATTCAATGAACCGAAGTAAAAAAGCTTGATTATTATTATTAATCACAAGATGAACCCTATTATTATGGAACAAGCCCAAAGGGGCACCGACTTGAAATTCAAGCTTCCAGAGAATATGGTGTTCATCTGAAAGAACCTGCAGAAGGCAATACGAAATACAGAAAGAAGAGATCTGTTATTAAAAACTAAATCAACAAATAAAAAGATGAAAATGAAATGTAAATAAATCATGAAAGTACAAGGAGAATTGTTTTAAGGTATCTAAGGCACTGCTTGAACTTATGAGGCTCTAATTGCCCAACATCCTCAGGAAGACTGTTCCACAGTCCAACGGTGTGAGGAATAAAGACCTCAGGAACTGAATCAGAAAATTAAGTTATTTAAATAAAAAAAAAAACTGACAAATAAATGAGGCCGCCTGATAGACAGAAAGAGGTCCTCCGAAAATAAACAAGGACCACGATGATAATAATAATGAAGATGAATTGGTCCACCTTTTTCTCCAGGGACCGACATCTTGATACCCCGCCAAAATGATTGACCTCACACCTGGTGCCATCTAGGTCAAATTGGGTTACCCAGTGGGAAAAAATGCACTGGTATGACACATTGCTCGACGGGTATTCAAACAGGAGTAGTGAGGTCACACATAATTAACTGCCGTTTTAATAAATGTCAGAGTAACGATAATGGTTGCTGGCTACCGCGAAGACCGTCAGATGTCAAATTACGGGATAATGAGCCATAAACACAGCCGATGAAAGCAGAAAAGGGAATAAGGATAAAATGATAAACGGGAATAAGGATAAAATGATAAAAGGGAATAAGGATGAAATAGCAATATATGTGAGGGCTAAACTAATTGAAATAAATAACTGCATTATGTTTATTATAAACAAAAATTTACAGAATAGATGTTACATTAAGAATTATTGCGGTTACGATAAAAATGTTATAATGCACCAATATGCATTACGGTTATGAAAAGATACTGAGCGTGATGGTTATCATACGTGCAACAATAAGCATGCGAGTAATAAGTACAATAATATGCACGTGGCTTATAATAAGTACAATAATATGCTTGCCGGTTATAATAAAATAATGCTTGGCATGAGGTTCATAATAGGATAAAATGCACGCAAGCAATATTAAAGCATAATCCATCACTCTTCAAGGGCACCTTCGATTTCCGTGCGGTAATTTTCGGGGGCCAAAACCCTTCTGGGTTATCAACAGTGATGAATTACTCTGCCTCTCTGAAAAGGAGACATTAATCTTTTCCCCCTGACGTTCGCCTCTCGCGAGAAGAAGAAGAAGAAGAAGAAGAAGAAGAAGAAGAAGAAGAAGAAGAAGAAGAAGAAGAAGAAGCGGTGGAGGAGGAGGAGGGATAATATTCCTCACTTTGCCAATCTACATTTCTTTTCCTTCCAAAAATAATAACCAAGAAGAAGAAGAGGAATAGGAGGAGGAGGGCATAACATTCCTCATTTTGCCAATCTACATTTCTTTTCCTTCCAAAAATAATACCCAAGAAGAAGAAGAAGAAGAAGAAGAAGAAGAAGAAGAAGAAGAAGAAGAAGAAGAAGAAGAAGAAGAGGAAGAAGAGGGCATAACACTCCTCATTTTGCAAGAAGAAGAAGAAGAAGAAGAAGAAGAAGAAGAAGAAGAAGAAGAAGAAAGCATAAAACTGCTCCCTTTCCTAATCTATATTTCTTTCCCTTTCAGGTTCCTCATCTTAACTTTCCTTTACGATAACAAATCTTAAAATTTAACCTCCGGTCCGTAACCCTGGGTCACCACGAACGGAAATACCAACCGGAACAAGGAATACGTGGCTGACCTCATTAGAAATGAGGAAAAAAGCAAATAAAATTCCTACGTCGAATGATAAGGTGTTATATATTTTTAAATATCCTTGGAAATGCAGCGGCAGAAAACGCAAGAGAGAATGGTAAGTAGGTCACTTCAGAACTCACAGAGACACTTTCGACGCCAACGCGGTTTTGGGTGCAGTTTTGCCACAACTTACCTGCAAAGAAAAAAATTTATTAATAAACAATGAATGTATTAATAAATAATAAATGTAAAAATAAACAATGAATGCATTAATAAACAATAAATGTAAAAATAAACAATTAAAAATTATTGATAAAACAATAAATGTAAAAATGAACAATGTATTAACAAACAATTCTTCGTTTTAACGTACTTTTTTCCCCATTTTCTATATGGGGTAAGCACGATGCCTTCTTTACGAAGGACTTTGATTTGGCGTTGGGGTAGGCCGTAGCCTCGATCGGCTGCCCTGCCTGACATCGCTTAGACCCCGGTAACGATGTGTACGTGTATCGTGCCAATCCCCAGCTCCCTTTCTCCCAAGCAGCGAGGAGAACTGGGCGGGTAGGTCGACAGTGCGAGACGTGTGAGGTGTCTGTTATGTTTTTAGATGATGTTGGAGTGGCTTTGTTTATGTGTGTATTAGTCTGTAACACCCATTTGCTTTTCAGCAAACCTATCCGTTGATTACATACGTAATCCCGGGGTGTCTAAATGCGTATAAATGATGACATTAATACCTTTAAATCTACATGGTAAAACTTAGCAAGCATCCACATATTTTTCCCCTTGGTCAATAACAACAGTCAACAGGTAACGAACTTAATGTTTAGACTTGCCGTCGTCATATCTGGGTTCCACCTGTGTCATACCTGGTCCCTATTTAATTATGCAGAATAATGGTACCTTGGTCTTGAGCTTCTAGACGGTACGCACCGTCTAAAGGTTAGAACCTGCCGTCTGGACCATCAAATAAAATTAACTTTTCGTTGCCTGGATTATTATCTCTTATAGAGCCTTCTTTTTTTTTGACGGTAGTTCATATATAATAAACCAATAGTCTGCTAAAATCTGAAAATGACCTGAAGACAAGGGTTCGATGTGTAACCAGTGTAAAAAAGAAAAAAAACGAAAGATTCATTACAATTGTCGTTCTCTTTTAGAGGTCTGAAAAATAAAAAACATGGCATTTCGAACATAGATGGAATGGCTCCCATGTCTGAAACCTTTCCATGAAACCTCTAGAATACAGAGCACCTTTTAAAAAGAATAAGCTACTCGAAGTAAGTGACTGATTCAGTCATCTACTAATGCAATCTGGCGTTGCAAAGACTATGGTTATCGATGCGGATGATGTTTCCAGCTGATAACATATTTACATTAAAATTGCTAGGCTTCATTTTCAGCGCCATGCCACAAGTTTTCGTCCAGACTTGTCATGTAATCGAAGCCTTTCTTTTTTGTCACACCCTCGTAGCTCCCCGTCCATTCACCCCCCCCCCGACTCTCCCCAAGGCAGGAATCCTTCTGGTTTCCTGAGATACAATCCCATGCGACGAAGGTCACAACACCGATATAGGATATCCCAAAGGAGCCACACTATCGCCCTCGCGAAAATGAAACTACCTCCTACAATAGCATCCGCCAGCATTATCCCCCCCCCACCCTCTCTCTCTCTCTCTCTCTCTCTCTGTTAGGCCGTCTAGACAGGCGTTTCCTATCATAACGCCTGGTGGGTCAAGGTCAGAGCTACACACCAGTATCTACAAGGGATTTACGTTGGTTGTCCTGAGGGGGATCCTTGCATCCAAAGGGCTGGAATGGCCTCGAATGGGAGGGAGGGGTAGTGACCTCAGATAGCTATATTCCCAGGCGGAACGAGGCGGTTCAGGTGGGGTTTTGTTTGTTTTGACTGCGGGCTTTTGTTAACTGAAGGCCGCTTTGCCACACGCAATTCCACAAGTCCTTGATTCCTCTTCTGTCATAAAATGAAGATGCCATCACCGACCCAGGGATACAAAGGACAATTATTTTTTTATTAATGGGAAATGACAGGTTACATGCATGAGAGTCACTTAATAAAAGAAGGGTGAGGGTTACAGAATCCATAACTTCTAAGTGAGAGAATTTATTTTAACTGATGGGAAACGACAGGCTCCATGCAAGAGACAAAGCCATTTGACAAAAGAAGGGGAGCTTTAAAACAGGTTATCCTTAATACCTGTCAAATTCCCTGGGAACAAGACCACAGAAATCCATAACTTGAAGGCCAGTGGAAAACTCAAGTCTCTTTTTTGGCAGTGTCTAATGTTAATTTTTTCAATTAATAGAGGTAACAGCGATGACGCTGATTTTTTCATAGACGTCTTGTTCCAGAGAAGTATGAAGACTGTCTCTTTCACCATACAGAGAGAGACAGACTTCATACACTGATTTTTTCACTGACTTCTTGTTTCTGCGTAGTATGAACGGGATAGTCTCTCTCTCTCACCATTCAGGATGTATGATGAGAGTGACACACTTCATACTTCGCTGAATAAAACAGAATATAAGATTTAGGCCAAAGGCCAAGCACTGGGACCTATTAGGTCATTCAGCGCTGAAATGGAAACTGACCCAGTGAAAATGTTTGAAAGGTATAGCAGAAGGAAAACCTCGCAGTTGCACTATGGAATCAATTGAAAGGGGCTGCAGCTAGGGGCCGAATGGACGCTGCAAAGAACTTTAACTAATGCCTACAGTGCACTGCATGAACTGCACTGACGGCATTACCCCTTACGGTGAACAAGAAGTCAATGGTGTAAGGGGTGAACAAGAAGTCAATGGAAACAATTATAAAACCAGCGTCAATGCGCTTAACCCCAAAAATTGTTTAAAATGCACTTTCAGCACTTTGCCAAAAAAGGGACGAACTGATTGACAGCTCACTTTATGAAAACGTCGTCTGCACACGTGTGGCCACACAAGCCGCCGGAAGAGGAAGAAGAAGAGTAAAAACAAAGAGAGGACTGAACAAAAACATGACCGACCCCTCGCGAATGAGGGGAAAGAATTTTATGGCCCCGGAGTTTGCCCGACCTTGACCAAAGACTTCCTCTCCTCCTCCTCCTCCTCCTCCTCCTATCACGGATCTCATTCCCCCCTAGGTAGGTAAAGGCTTTCAATGATGTCACGAACTACGCCTACTTTGGTATACGAGAGGAGGGAAGGATTGCTACAAACGTCATCAACACACATACAAGTAGGGAGTGACTAACACAAACTTCACATCATACATACATTATATAATTATGCATATATTATACACACACACATATTATATATATATATATATATATATATATATATATATATATATATATATATATATATATATATATATATATATATATATATATATATATATATAATGAGTGCACAGGCAGCTTTTTGATCCTCCTCGTACATTTCTGTGTATTCTGTGTATATATTCCAAGAAGCTGTATTGGCTTTTCCATATAAAATTTGTACAAGTCTGCATTAATCCCGGAAGTGTATGCATAAATATAAAGTTTAAGTCCATCCCCACTTGTAAGTGCGTGCATGAGGTTTGTAACCCTCTTTAACACCTAGATTGTAAAGCGGCCTTAGGTCGTGACCACTTTTCAAAGCATTTGCCTTATTTATACGAGAAGGAAACTTTCAATCCTGCGCAAAGCCCCTGAATGGATGATTGCTTTCACACCACAAGCACATCTGAGTCACGACCTAAGGTCAAAGAAGGACTTCCAGTCTCAAG
>NC_089743.1:46123976-46133976 GCF_040412425.1 Macrobrachium rosenbergii
CTGATCCTACTGCAGATTACTCTGATCCTACTGCAGATAACTGAAAAGCGCGATACTTTGCTTTTATGTTTCATTATATATATATATATATATATATATATATATATATATATATATATATATATATATGTGTGTGTGTGTGTGTGTGTGTGTGTGTGTGTTTTAATATGCCCCTTTAGAGGGCACAGCTCCATATATATATATGTGTGTGTGTGTGTGTGTGTGTGTTAATATGCCCCTTTAGAGGCATAGCTCCAGATATTAACCCCAATTTCTCTAGTATGTTCACTTCCACCTACGTGAATAAATAATCCTCTACCAAAAGTCCATACTAATAATAAAAATAGAGAGCAAACTATGAAACCATAATGCCTCCCTTCACACGAGGGCAACAGAGATCACTTGTCTTCAATCTTCAGGAATTCCTCATAAAATATGGAACGACCCATTAAAAGGCATCTCCTCAGTCTAATGACAACCCTGCCAGATATTGGATGGCAATTACGACTTGGTCGTACCTTGACACATATGAGAGAGAGAGAGAGAGAGAGAGAGAGAGAGAGAGAGAGAGAGAGAGAGAGAGAGAGAGAGAGAGAGAGATTGTTTGGTTGACCGCCACAAGTGTGACCCAGTCATAATTACCTCTTCATACATGATGATGAAAATATGATATAAACACTGACAATAACAATAATGTTACATGAAAATGTACTTCAGTTCTATCTAAACTGCACTGCCCATTTTTACGTGTAATAAAAATGATGAACCTAATTACAATACAATGCAACAAGGATGATGAAGGATAATAAAATAAAAATTCCGTGTTCACTGTGGCTTAGTTTAGTATGATTCACTATTTGTAATAATAATAATAATAATAATAATAATAATAATAATAATAATATGCTCACGCATTTAAACATCACCGTTACTTAACATAAGCTTCTGAAACATTTATTACCTGTCACAATTTCATTTCCACAAAGGATTCATAAAGCAAAGGATAAAAATAAAAACTATGTACAATTTTACCCGCATATCCTTCTAATTAAGCTTCCTTGATTATTCCTCCCGGCAGCACGATACCATTGAGAGAATAAAAAAAACACTTTACACACCTGACCTAGTTATTTGGTCTATAAAAAGCATTAGGTGAAGAAAGCATACTAATTTAGTATTTGCACTGGCCTGGCCAAAATTATAGAGCAGAGGAAAGATGATACCAGCACCACCAATGCTTATTTAGAGAGAGAGAGAGAGAGAGAGAGAGAGAGAGAGAGAGAGAGAGAGAGAGAGAGAGAGAGAGAGAGAGAGAGTTTGTTTATTTATGATTAACAGGAATCAACAGCATACCCGGGGCCAAATCAGTTTCTTACGTTTCTAATTTATTAGGCTTTCGTACCTGTAATAGGCATGACATCTGTTAAAAAAAAAAAAAAGTAAGACCTCAGTGTAAAAAAAATGTACAGGTAAACAATCCACTTCCGCACACATACAGCACACACACTATCATTTATCTGTCTAACCTAATTTTGACATTTAGATCTATCTATCTAAAGTTTTGTCATTTTGATTTTTTCAAAGTTACCATGTTATGCATGTATGTAAGTATGTAGGTACATATGTATGTATGTGTGTGTGTATATATATATATATATATATATATATATATATATATATATATATATATATATATATATATATATATATATATATATATATATATATATATATTATATAAAACAGGTATAATTATGTGTATGTATATATACACAAATATACATTATATAATTTTTGCGTAAACAAACTGCCCATGAAAATAATCATGAATAGCCACAAGCACCCAAAAAACAAAAAAAACCCAAAAAGAGAGAAAACGCATCCAAAACTCACTAGGTTCAGACTACAACCAACACCCTCCACCTCCTGCCAAACCCAATCCGCCACCCCCTCCCCGCCCCCCTGCTTCCATCGCCACCTTCCAGAGGGCCATAAACATCCAAATAACGGCTTCACTTAAAGTGCCGCCAGGAGACGACGAAGGCAGCACCTGGAGGAGGAGGAGGAGGAGGAGATTGATGACGGCCGTCCGTCGTAGTGCCAACTGGCGACAAAAGTCAAAAGCGAGGAGGATGAATTAATGCCCAGGATGTCGCCATGAATTAAAATTTGTAGTTCCTCTCTCTCTCTCTCTCTCTCTTAAATCGCTTGTGTTAGTAAGCATTTTGGTTATAATTAATCGCAAGAGATACTGACGGTACCTGAAATATACCATTTTTTTTATCATATCAATACGAGTATATTAGATTTCATTGCACATCTATATTTATTTATCTATCTGGCTACATCTCTAATTTCTACGCCGTCTAGAAGGCTGCAGTTTGGTATGTTTGATGATTGGAGGGTGGATGATCAACAAAACAATTTGCAGCCCTCTAGCCTCAGTAGTTTTTAAGATCTGAGGGCGGACAGAAAAAGTGCGGACAGACAGACAAAGCCGACACAATAGTTTTCTTTTCCTGAAAAGTAAATGTAACCACTTGTTTTTCTTTTTAAGTTAAGTCTTTGTTCCATAACTTTCATATATGGTCACCATTGCTGCTCTACCCACATTATCATTACTACTACTACTATTACTAAGTAATTCTCAAATCCTTGCGATAGTGAAATATACTCTTTAGAACTTATATTTCGTAGATTATTTCGTACCCCCACCATCACGTGCTCCAGCCTCTAAGTAGCAAGGAATCCAGCTCTCAAGAGTTATCAATATCCTAACTTTTGTTGATATCGAATCTCTTCTTTCCCTTAATAAAATAAAAGGAAAGTAGGTCAACCCTCACCTCGATTCCACAGTAACCAAAGTAGGTCGATACGTGAGAATGCCACAGTTCATATTGAAAGGGGGAAATCTTATCATTTTCCTGCGTATGAAGGACGGTAAACATACAAACACCAAATAATACTGAATTTAATTCTGTAGCCTGACGTCCCACTTCCTAAGGCGGTGAACGGATAGGAGAAAGAGAAGGTTGTCATTCTGAGAAGAGGAAGAAAATATCACTTCAAAAAGAATCTGTTTAAATGCTTAAACGTAGAGTGACACGTAAAAGAATAAAACTAAAAAATTTAAAATAAATGAGAAACAAACTCAAAATAATAAAGAGACATAACCAAAACGAAATCATACCAATTATTATTATTATTATTACTATTATTATTAGTATATATTTACAGAAATCTCATAATCGCATGAGTCACTGAAATAGTGCTGAAATCCCAATGATGTCAGTGTAAATATTTATAAAAATTATGTAAGTATGTGTGTATATAAGCATGTGTGTATGTATGTACATATATATATATATATATATATATATATATATATATATATATATATATATATATATATATATATATATATATATATATATATGTATATGTATGTAAATATGTATATATATATATATATATATATATATATATATATATATATATATATATATATATATATATATATAAAACGAGAGCTACAACTGCTCGATACTCCGTATCATTACATATTTACACTGACACCATTGTGGATTTCTTCATCATCATTCATTATTATTATTATTATTATTATTATTATTATTATTATTTGAATGGCAAGAAGAAATCGGCTGATGACGTAACAAGGCCGTACGCGAGAGAGAGACCTTTACCAAAGGACGGGTGTGAATCATCACGGCAGACTTCCTTTGTAGGATTCCACGTCCAAGGACGTTAACCGACTGAACGACCCATACCCGTAGGAGTGTCATCCTACAAGGAGATCCTTCTTCCTACGAGAAGATCGTTCAAGGCCCGGCGGTCTCTCTCGAAGAGGAGATAAACGACCTCGGGTATGGACTTCAAAGGCATAACAAGGTGGAGACTGTAACGGGAAGGTTAGAGAGAGAGAGAGAGAGAGAGAGAGAGAGAGAGAGAGAGAGAGAGAGAGAGAGAGAGAGAGAGAGAGCACCACCTACGTAAGGATAAACTCTATCTAGGTTAAGGAAGAAGAGCTGGCCTCCCGCCCTTAGGATGCCATTCAAGGGGCATTGTGGTGTGAGGGGTCCCAAGGCAGGGCAAGCAAGGATTTTTATGGACTCCTAGTATGGCACGAGATGCGTAGAAGGGAGGTAGGAGAATTGTATAAAAAAAAGGGGGGGAAGGAATATAAAGGACAAGAGAAAAATAAAAAGAAATAAGGCAGAGGGAGAACAGGCCGACAAAGATAAAAGAACACAAAAAGAGAAATAAAGGGAGCAAAAAGAACGAAAGACTGGAGAGGTGGATAGATAGATTTATAGATTTTAAGCATACATGCCAAGCACTGGGGCAACTAAGGCCATTCAGCACTGAAACGGAAATTAACAGTACAAGTTAGAAAGGTGTAACAGGAAGAAAACCTCGCAGTTGCACTACGAATCAACTGTTGGGAGAGGGTGGACAGTAAGATGGAAGAAGAGAGAATATGAACGGAGGTACTGTAAAAGGAATGAAAACAGTTGCAGATTAAGGCCGAACGGACGCTGCAAAGGCCCTTAAGTAATGCCTACAGTGCACCGCATGAGGTGCACTGACGGCGCTACCCACCTACGGGAAGGGAAAGAACAAAGAAGAGAGGTAGCAGATGTGCATGAAAAGAAAACGAATGGGAGGGAAAAAAGAAGAATGAGAGGGAAAAAAGAAGAATGAGAGGGAAAAAAGAAGAATGAGAGGGAAAAAAGAAGAACGAGAGGGAAAAAAGAAGAATGAGGGAAAAAAGAAGAATGAGGGAAAAAAGAAAAATACAGAGAAATGGAGCAGAGGAAGAAGAGAAAAAACTTACAGGTTGACAAAGGTACAAGAAGAAAACACGAGTTAAATAAAGGAAAAAAACAGGAGGGAAGCAATGATGAAAGACGGAAAAAGGGAACACAGAGAAAGAAACAAGAGGAAAAAGGACGACACCATAAGAAAAAAATTCGAGACAAAACAAAAAAACAGCAAAGGGTTGAAAGTGACCGAGACACAGACAGATACTTAAAACACAATTCATAGTAGACAAAAAATGTAACACATGACTCCGTTTTTGCAAAGCGAGAGAAAAAAAAACGATGGTGCCCAGCATTTACAAAGTTCATAAACCAAGTCTGGAGAACGCTGACACTATTACTAAGCAACTAACACCTAACGTGGGGATCCCTTCTACATAAATGACTGGCTTATTTATTTATTTCTTTATTTACATAAATCTGACTACTTTTCCCTATAACTAAAACATTCAGTAAAAAAATTAATAAAAATACTGAAGTGGCACTGAATTAAACCCACTTTCCCCTCCATATCATCAAACAAATACTTTGCCCTTTAACTGAAATGTTCAGTGAAACACACCATCATGAAAAATGCAGAATTTGCACTGAACCAAAATCACTTTCCCTTATTTACAAACAACTACTCTCCTCTTTGACTGAAGCATTCAGTACAAGAAACCACCATTAAAAATGCAAAAGTCAAGCTGAATCAAACCTAAATTCCCTTCCTTATTAAAACAACAAATGATTAACATCACTGCACAGAACTACAAGGATCCCAAAACCCACAGAAAAGAAGTAACATGGCTGCCACTTTCCCTTTTAAAATCCCCCATCGTGTTTCCTTCTCCCGAGTGGCCTGAGGTCCTTAATAATATCTCCAGACACTCTCCGGATCCTCGCGGAGGTGACGCATGGGGATAATTGGACGTGGGACCGACGCCCTACAATGTAGGCCACGGCCACCCATGGGTAAAAAAAAGAGAATTTAGTTATGGAAGAAGGGCGACAGGGAATGAGAGAGAGAGAGAGAGAGAGAGAGAGAGAGAGAGAGAGAGAGAGAGAGAGCGCTCTTCAGACTACGGATACGCGTCATGGAAACTGTGGCCTGAAACGCAAGGGATACATATAGTGTGTGTGTGTGTGTGTGTGTGTGTGTGTGTGTGTGTGTGTGTGTATATACACGGTGTATATATATATATATATATATATATATATATATATATATATATATATATATATATATATGTGTGTGTGTGTGTGTGTGTGTGTGTGTGTGTGTGTGTGTGTTTACGCATTACGAACACACACACACAAATATACTATAAACATACACAAATATTAAGGTACAAATGTCCTTCAATTATAATTTCACTTCGGTGACATTCCCGAAGTACAGCGAATTAGGCATTAAACGATATTTGCAGTTTAATATTTGTGTACATAAAATGTCACGATGATGTGATAAAAATTCAAAAATTCATATAAATATATATACATATATATATATATATATATATATATATATATATATATATATATATATATATAGAGAGAGAGAGAGAGAGAGAGAGAGAGAGAGAGAGAGAGAGAGAGAGAGAGAGAGAGAGAGAGAGGTCAATTTCTGTCAATTTCTGTCACTTATACACACGTGACTTTTTAATATTCACGAATATTATATCATTCATATCGCTTAATACCCTATTCACTTTACTTTGGGAATAACTTACACCCAAGTGTAACTATAATTGATAAGTGCTCATGCTTCAGCCAGGATTCGAACTATGACCTGGTTTACAAACGGCGATAGGCAGTGACTCTGACCACCCGACTATCATATAATATTAATAATCGTTATAATATATAAATGACTTTTCTATAAGCTCTTGCTAACAACTACATTAACAAAAAAACAACAGTTTACTATCTAGAGGAAAGCTGTCGCTCTCTCGCAACCACGAAGGAAAATGTAGAAAAGATTAGAGAGATAACAGGAAAACAGGATACAAAAAATACGAAAACCAAAACTAGATAAAAAAAAAAAAAAAAAAAAAACTCAAAGGCCAAGGGGTCACTTTCCGAGGGGAGACAATAATTTGTCACTGTTCTAAATTCGATGATCGACAGGCATTGAAAGCAGGAGGAGGAGGAGGAGGAGGAGGAGGAGGAGGAGGAGGAGGAGGAGGAGGAGGAGGAGGAGGAGGAGGAGGAGGAGGAGGAGGAGGAAGAAGAAGAAGAAGAGCCTCCTGCGGTCTCCAGGGAAATCATCCTTGCCCTTGAAGCCTGCCATGAGGAGAAACGTTAAACAAGCCCTTAACGTTCGTTGCAAGATATTAACAAACAGAGCAAGATCTTCGAAGTCTGACATGCTTATCAGTTATTGCAAAAGCTTCGCCTGCCCTCTCTCTCTCTCTCTCTCTCTCTCTCTCTCTCTCTCTCTCTCTCTCTCTGTATGTGTGGGTGTGTGTGTGTGCGCGGAAGGGTACAACTGGGTTAAAAAGTAAAGAAAAAACAGTTATAAGAGATTAGTACTCCGTCAGATTATATAACAATGTATAAATCAACAACCACCCGTAGGAAACATTCATCATCTTGAGAAGGAATTCAGTGAAAGGATAGGATTCAGTTTTCATATAACACAAAGGAATGTGAAAATTAGCATTATATAATTAATCCATGGCCACAGGCAAGCCTATAAATATCATCCAATTCCCACAACAAATAAAGCCACAGATAACCTTCAAGGTCATTCAATGGACATAAAACTAGGTTGCGTAGACCGACAAATCAATCTGAGAGAGAGAGAGAGAGAGAGAGAGAGAGAGAGAGAGAGAGAGAGAGAGAGAGAGAGAGAGAGGGGTTCATCGTATCGACATTTTTCTTCGACGTACGCCTCCGCGTGGCTAGGACAGCAGCGTAATCTTGTATCAAAATTTGTGATTCTATATTCACTTTGAAAACGATCTTTTAAACGCTATTCCAGGAAAACCCGTTAACGATAACGTTTCAGATAACTAACGAACTAATTTAAAATCTTGTAAGAATGCTGTAGGACAGGTTCTTCTCTATAAATATCGATGTGTTTTATTTAACAGTCTGGAGACGAGGGATCCAATTCGGCGCCTGAACTGAATATATATAAGCGTGAGTTCACTGGCGTTTCAAAACACAGAAGACTTGACACTGAAGTTATAAACAAAATCCAGTGGCAAATAGTGTTACATATGCCAGCAGCTATACAAAGGTGTCAAGAACATTATTAAAAATGCGATTAAGTCCTCGTAACCAGCGTTCGTAAGAGTAAGTCTTAATTATGCTCAAGTGGCTAGCTCGTAAACCATGAGTCCCAGTGTCATATTCCACCTAAATTCCACAAGTGTCAAAAGTCATGTTCCACCCAGATTCCGCTTGTGTCAAATGTCATATTCTGTTTCTGTCAAGTGTCAAATTCCAACCAAAATCCACTGGTGTCAACTGTCATATTCCAGATTCCATAAGTGTGAAATGTTACATTCCACCCAGATTCCACTAGTTACCTGTCATATTACACACATTCCATTAGCGTCAAATGTCACTTACCTATCAAATTAGGTATCAAAATCAGTGTAACAATCGACTTAAGGTGTGAAATGCCCTATTCCTTAGTACCAATGCTGTGTCACATTCCAGTGAGTATAAAATATACAAACTCTTAGGTTCCAAAACCAGTGTCACAGTCGACTGCAGGTGTCAAATGTCATAATTTTTTAGTAGCGATGTTGTGTCACATTCCAACCAGTCACAATCGAGTGAATAGTGTGTGTGTCAAGTGTCATATTCTTTAGGAGCAATTCTCTGTCAGATTCGAATGAGTAAAACTGCGTAAACTCTTACGTAATTTTGATGTATTTCATAAGAAATTCTTCGGTCACATTTAACGCTCCAACACTTTCCTCCGCAGAATAAATTATTCAACTCATCCTTGGCGGAAAAGGACCAAATTCTTCGCCAACCACCTGGAAACTAATCAATCACAACAGCATCCCAAGTGACACGCCGGGATGTTTGGTCCTACCCTTAAGGCCCCAACGTCCCGCCCTTCATTCCTGAGTGTACCACCCCCGGGATATACCAATACCTAATGCCCTATCCCCAACCCAGCCGACGACTCGAGGTCTCACACAGGATCCATCAAACGCCTTCCACTCGAAAAGAAATCTAATGGTTCCCATGAGACTGTTTTCCCATCGCCTTCCAAGCAGCAATTCCTTCCTTCCTTCCTTCCTTCCTTCCTTCCTTCCTTCCTTCTTCCTTCCTTCCTTCCTTCCTTCGAGCTCGAAGGACTTTGTAACCTTGGTAAAATGGATGATAGGGCATCGGAGACATTTATGTTATGTGAGAAACAAATATCAAATTACGGGACGGGAACACTGTCTGGTCAAAAAACGATATGATGCATAAGTGAGCTGTTACAATGACTTATTGAAATGAATACACACTCACCATCAAACATAAAAATATTACTAAAGACGACAATAAGTCGCCCTCCCCCAAAATATCCTTTCTCAAGCAACCTCTTCTGGGACATGAGAAATCTCAGACACGGAAGAGAAAGAAACGGGGAAAAAAGAATGAAATGTTTGGTCAAGGAATCTCTTCATAAGAGAGATACTCAGCATCTGGGACCCCAAGGAGCCCATTCAAACCAAAAGGGGAGCGGTATCATGAAATTTAAAACCATCTTTGCCACTGAGGTACACATACACACACACAAACACAAACACACACAAACACACGGTTTAAAAATATATTTTAAAGGGAACAAAAAATAAGACTGCATGGTTAAGCTATCTAGAGAACCAACAAACGCCATAAATTTTTCAAGGGAGGAAAACTTTCAAGAAATATCTAGTCAAATCTAATGATACATTCACACAAACAGAGCCATCCCTTGCATATCAAAGCCAAAGAATAATGTTAAGAAAATCATACCGTGAGCTACAAACTGTACAAGGCTACCATGACTGACGACTAAAAATCACAACACGATGAGCTCAGTAGAACATTAAGGATACACTACAGGCCTGTATCTCAAGAAGAATCCTAATCACAGAACTTATAAACCTAGCGGTAGGATGATCTGAAATACCCACTGACCCTGACCCAATACCCTCGAAATGATGGCATATCCGCAGAGG
>NC_089743.1:46136476-46161476 GCF_040412425.1 Macrobrachium rosenbergii
TCATCTCCACTTTCATTCCAGCTAAAAGTTTTTTTTTCGGGGGTGGGGACTCCAACTAGTTCAAAATAATACTTCATCACTTCCTTTCAAAACGAACTTCAGCAACCACACAAAAATATACAAACTCTAATTTTAAGCGCCTGTGCATTTGTTTGCATTTGTCTAAATTGTTGGGGTGGATTATATTTAAACTCTTGAAAACAACGTAATTCTTCCTTTCTGCAAGGGCCTTTTGAACACAAACTTTTTTGTTTGTTTTTGTTTTGTTATAAACTAAGGTAAAGCTTATATTACCTAACTGTTATAGAAAACAAACATGCGCAGTAGTACCTGACACCATAGGTCCTCAACCAGAAGCTGCAATGACCGCAGCAAGGTTTTATTTGCAAGCGAAAAATACTACGCATTATTTCCAACCATCCTTTCTTTTTTTTTTCTTTTGCACAAGCGGCTGCAACGCGTAGAGCGACCTTTTCTCCTACGCAAAAAACAAAAAAAAATTACAATCCTTCCATCTATAACAGATTGTTTAACGAGGCTGCAAAGCGTAAAGATGGTTTTCAATCAACATCAACAAATAAAAAAGCATTCCTTCTTTCCACAACAGGTCGTTTAAGGGAAGGTTAGAATGCGTAGCGTGTTTTCATATACACGTGCAAAAAAAAAGCTACGCATACCTTGCTTCCGCCACAGCTCTTGAGCAAGTTTATTATATATGAGTTTTGCGTAGGCATTCCTATCTTCAATAGCAGACTTTTGACAAGAAGTATTGACAAGAAGTATAAGTGCGTAATGTTACGCCCAACGACGAAAAAAATATACGCATTCCTCCCAGAACATGTCTCTCTCTCTCTCTCTCTCTCTCTCTCTCTCTCTCTCTCTCTCTCTCTCTCTCACCAACACAGACAACACCCAGTGAACTCTGAACCGCGTAACATCTCCAAGGTCAGAAGGAGGGGAGTAGGGGGAAGGGAAAGGGAGGGAAGGGGAAGGGGAAGGGAAAGGGAGGGGAAGGGGGAAGGGGAAGGGAAGGAGGGAAGGGGAAGGGGAAGGGGAAGGGGGAAGGGGGGGAGGGGAAGAGGGATAGGAAGGGGTAGGGATGGTGAAAGGAGAGACGGGGAGGAGATTTCTTGTGCCTCTAAAGAAAGTCTCCTTGATCTGGTGATCATAAGAGACAAGAGGAGGAAGGGGGGAGGAGGAGAGGCTTTGGAGAAGAACGCAAGAGGAATGCATCTAAGACGATAATGCCCGTTCTCCCAAGGGCGTCCATCCTCCCCACCCCTCCCCGCCAAAAGAACTGATTCGAGTGCCCCGAAGGTTAGATCTAGTTCGACAATAAATACCCTTATTCATAAAAAACTACGATAAGACGATAATGCACATTCTCCTCCCTTAGGGCACGGCGTCGAGTGCCCGAAGGTTAGATCTGATTCGACGGGACACTTATGAAAAAAACGAGAGAGAAGAGAGAGAGAGAGAGAGAGAGAGAGAGAGAGAGAGAGAGAGAGAGAGAGAGCATTCAAGCAGGGATCTCTCTCATTCTGTTTAAGATTAAAAGGATGTTATTTATTATTTATAGCAATGGCAGTACGCCCTAACTGCTTGAAGAGAGAGAGAGAGAGAGAGAGAGAGAGAGAGAGAGAGAGAGAGAGAGAGAGAGAGAGAGAGAGAGAGAGAATCCATTCAAGCAAGAATCTCTCATTCAGTTCAAGATTAAAAGGATGTATTTGTCTATACGCTACAGAAGTAGCAGTTCTTCTTAACTGCAGCAAATCTTCCTACCTTGATTTTTCTACTAATACAAATTAAACAACAACGACATTATAAAAACAATGCTAATTACGATGACAAAGATAAAGGTGGCGAAGATACCACGATAAGAGAAGCAATAATTTTGTTTGCTTTCTACGAAACCCCTTTTTAAACCTTTCAACTCCATCATTATGCACAGTGACTTGCAAGAACTTCAGTTAAAATAGAAACTTAAAATATAATACATTATAATGTTCGTAACACTCATAAAGGTCACGGAACATCAGTAAAACTTAAAAATCATAAAAAAGGGGAAAACAGACAAACATGTCCAGACTAAGAACTAGGAAAAAGGAAGAGGAATCTTAAAAATTTACAAATACATTCAAAAATACGGATATCAGAAACGGGAAGACTTTCAAAACAATTAAACGAATGAAAAAAAAAACGCAGGAATAAAAATGATTTATAAATAAAGTGGAAATATTAAGACAAGAATAAACAAGAAAAAAACACGCCGAAGTTTCTTCGGCGCACTGAAGTTTTCTGTACAGCCTCTACAGAGTGTAATCAAAGCCACCGTAAATAGATGTACCTTTCGGTGGTCTCGGTATAATGCTGTATGAGCCGCGGCCCCTGAAACTTTAACCACGGCCAGGTGGTGGCCTATCTTATCCGTTGCCAGAAGCACTATTTTGGCTACCTTTAACCTTACATAAAATAAAAACTACTGAGGCTAGAGGGCTGCAATTTGGTATGTTTGATGATTGGAGGGTGGATGATCAACATACCAATTTGCAGCCCTCTAGCCTGGTAGTTTTTAAGATCTGTGGGCGGACAGAAAAAAATGCGGACAGACAGAGAAAGCCGGCACAACAGTTTTCTTTTACAGAAAACTAAAACACAACATACGAATACTAATGACTGATAAACAAGACAGAAAAATCTAAAATCACATAGAGAAAAAAAAAAACCTAAACACAAGATTGACAAAGACGCGGAATTAAAAAATAACTACAAAAAAACACCAAATTCATAAAACATACGAACAAACTTTTAAAAACACAACTACGTCTTGAAAAACACACACACTCAAACACAAAAGTTGGATAAAGAAAGACTTACAAAAAGACCAGAAGCTGAAAACAAAAGCACAACAACGTACCCAAACGAATAACAAACAACCGAACGCTCGAATAACCGTAATAACCGGAGCAATTACCATCAGTGGGCATTCCGACTCACGCTCACTGACGAATGACTCAGCCAACTCAGACTCGGCAGCATCCGCGATGAGTCAGTTACTAATCAATGATAATACCGTTGCAAAACCCTTCGTGGAATTCATACTTTGACTAGCAATGGCACTTCAGAATACAAATGCAAAGAGCATGCGTAAGATGCTGGCCGCTCACTGTGGTCAATCACCTGTCAGGTGCGTGTTGTTCGGATGTCAGGGTGAAAATCAAACAGAAAATTAAATACAAACACACGCACACTATTTCCCTTTCCTATATAAATTCCCTTGCTTTCAGACAAATATTCTAAGCTTAGATGTAAATAAATAAGTATAAGTCAGTCTAAGCTTAGGTGTACATAAATAATCAGTAAAGTAGTTATATGATTATTTTCTTATAACTACAACAGTTATTTACAAAACATTACCAATAAAATCCAAAATTAATCTCTCTGCTGTAACAGGCAAATCTTTTGTATTTTTATTTGATATTTATTCAATATCTATTTGACTATCATTTCATCATAAATCGGCTCTGCAATACAATTATAATCGTCAACACACTATTATTATATTATTATTATTATTATTATTATTATTATTATTATACTCAGAGAAGTGCAATCCACAACATTCTTTATGCAATCACTGTATTTAAGATGACTGATCGCCTTTCTTTCAAGCCAGAGAATCGAGCGAAGCTTGTAACAACACATAACTAATCAATTCAGAAAGGATACATCTGAATTCCTAAAAGATGTTAAATCAGATATACAAAATACTTTTGTACCCTTCCGGTAACGGGAAATGCAACAGAGGTTGGGGGTGTCCAAATTTTTATACTTACTATTCCAGCACAGCGTTTATATAAGTACGTGTATAAATACATACATACAAATGTATGTATGTATGTATGTATGTATATGTGTGCGCGCGCGCATGATGTCCTAAAACAACTTGTTACAATAACCGGACGGGGAGCAAAATGATTAACCAATAAAACAGGAAAACTAACCATACTCAATATTTATAACTGTGAACGTAACCTAAGGTAACCTAGGTACTTTGGAAGGTGACCAGTCATATTATGACATCTCGAATAGAGAACATGAAATAGACAATGAAACACGAACAAGAATCTCTATATTTTTCAAGGTACGACAGATGATAGGCACAGGATATTGAGAATTCTTTGCGTCTTTCGCAACATACTAGTATAAATGCGGTTTTTCAAAGGTGCTCTAGGAAAAAGTATCTCATTTCATGAAATTCCCTAAGTGACGCCAGATTAAACGAAATTCGGTCAATAGGAAAATAAAAAAAACAAAAGACCATCAGAGTAATGACAGCAGATGATGAATCATGGTCATGCTAACTTGATACGCACAAAATATGATAAAAAATGGTAAACAGCAATATTATGAACACATACATGAATCAGAGAGAGAGAGAGAGAGAGAGAGAGAGAGAGAGAGAGAGAGAGAGAGAGAGAGAGAGAGAGAGAGAGAGAGATATTTTTCAATGCCATTTGTTCTGTTATTGTACTTGCAATACATGACTATATATATATATATACATATACATATATATATATATATATATATATATATATATATATATATATATATATATGTGTGTGTGTGTGTGTGTGTGTGTGTGTGTGTGTGTGTGAGAGAGAGAGAGAGAGAGAGAGAGAGAGAGAGAGAGAGAGAGAGAGAGTTAATATCCTGTTTAAAACATGCATTTCAACCGTAGATCTCGAAATCAATTTCGTAGTGGTACAGCTGATACTATAATGGCACTCACGTTTCTTTCCTCAAGTGGCAGTACAGGAGGGGAAATGGCAGTGCCAAAAGAGGAATGGCAGTGCCAGCGGATTTGTCAGGACCTCTCTCTCTCTCTCAAGTTCGGCTGTCCATTAAAATGGTGGTATATCGCTGCTGCCAGGCATCCAGTATGGAGTGACCTTTTGCCCTTCGCCCTTTCCTGTCATTCCATTCTCTCTCTCTCTCTCTCTCTCTCTCTCTCTCTCTCTCTCTCTCTCTCTCTCTCTCTCTCTCTCTCTCTCTCTCTCATAACAACAACGTTTACTATAATCTATATACGGCGGAACTGCAGGTGTGTAAACAAAGCTATGCCAAGAATAAACACCATATAAACGCAAGCATTCTCGCAAATTTAACCTATTCTGCTTAGGGAATTTTCCTTTTTATCGTCGGTGAACTATAGCCTGAGAGGATCACCGCTGATTAGATAGATCTTAATCACAGGTAACTATGTCTGCTATCTATCTATCTACACTGCTGATTAAATAGATCATAATCACAGCTAAATGTCTGCTATCTCTCTCTCTCTCTCTCTCTCTCTCTCTCTCTCTCTATATATATATATATATATATATATATATATATATATATATATCTCTCTTTCTCTCTCTCTCTCTCTCTCTCTCTCTCTCTCTATATATATATATATATATATATATATATATATATATATATATATATATATATATATACATATATATATATACATTTTTTCCCTTTTCACAGGGTTGACTAGAGGTTGAGTATCCCGGTCTGAAGCTAGCGAACTTGGGATGAGGTTGCTAGCGTCAATACTAACTCCACAAGTTGTCCAGGGACTTAAGAGCCGATAGCGTCTATCACTTCTGGGTAGTCACCCTTCCAGGTACAATCCCTACCTATTTCCCACATTATAAAAATTAATCTCAGGTCGAGAAAAATGTTCTTTCTTCTCCAACATGAATAAAAGAACAAAAGGAAAATTAAGAATTCAGGTCATAAACAGCTCACCTAATTACCACAAAAATAAAAAAAAAAGACACGAAAGTGTATTTGTTCACGGACTAACAAAAAAGGAAATTACCATTAAATAAACAAATGAGTATATCTGAAAAACGGCTACAAGAAACTGACAAACAAACACGTTAACCTTTTCTCGTATTACCTAACAGGATGTTTTAAGAATTGCAAATTTCTAAAAATGGTGCAACAAAAATACCTCCACAATAAGAAAATATTTTCACACTTTACTCTCTCTCTCTCTCTCTCTCTCTCTCTCTCTCTCTCTCTCTCTCTCTCTCTCTGACTGAAGTCACTCAGCCTCTAAAACGAAGTAGAACATTCCTCTCAAGATACTCGTGCTACAAAACAAATACGAATTAGACTAAAACTCAAATAAATGATCCATGTGACGTCATGTTTACACTTCACCTGGCCTCCAAAGCAAAGCAAAAACACCATTCGAGTTCTCTCTCTCTCTCTCTCTCTCTCTCTCTCTCTCTCTCTCTCTCTATGGATGGGAGGTGGAGGATTTGAGTATCTATCACTCTCTCTAGAGAAAGAAAAGGGGGCTGTGCGTTTGACGAACTCTCTCTCTCTCTCTCTCTCTCTCTCTCTCTTGGGAAGTTGAGGAAGGTTGGAATTGGCTGTGTGTGTGTGTGTGTGTGTGTGTGTGTGTGTGTGTGTGTGTGTGTGTGTGTGTGTGTGTGTGTGTGTGTGGTGGTGGTGGGGTTAATTCTCATTAACACACTCACCTACAAGGTTACAAGGTCCGGGGCAGGTTTAAAAATATCAAAGGCACCAAGACAAAACTCAGCACCAGAATCGGCAAGCGAGGAAACTAACAACTATTTCCATCGCACCACAAAAATGTTGCCGACATGTTGCTAAAAAAAGTTAACCTCCATTCTGCAGATTGACATTTTTAATTACTATCAGCAATGCCCAAATGAACTTCCCGCGTTTAGTATAACTTACAAGAGAAATATACCCACTTGAGTATTTAAAATTCATTGCACCACAAATTGTTGCTAACAAAAAAGACCTCCATTCTGCACAGACTGTCATTTTTAATTATTTCAGCAATCCACATCTGAACTTGTTTTTAGTGTAGCTTAATGAGAAATATACCCACTCTATATTTCAGTTAATATATTCACTAAATATAAGGAATATTTTCGTTTATCAACCATCTTACATGTTCAATCCGCAAAATCTCAAGTTACAAATTAATCATTATGTTCTTCAATTATGAGTCATCATTTTCAAATTCAAGACACGACAAATTCACCATACGTTCAATTTACTAAGAACTAGTCCTATTTATATCTCAAATGATTGACTAATGTTTCAAGGAAAGCTTTCACGCGCCATTCTTCAATTCATACCGGAAATTTTATGAGTTGTAAAAAGAAATGGGAGTATTCCTGATCCAGATTCATACAAGCCTCTCCCTTTTCCTTAACACGATTCAAGGAAACTGACCACTCCCTTTAATACATGAATTAACTTCTACAGTAATACCTATCTCTCATTACCGCTTTGGAATACAATGTAATTATCATGCACTGAAAAGCAATGAGCATTTTTCCTTCGTCAACCAATTTAATCTCCCTTTTCTCGTGGGATGATGAGCCCGTAAGTGTGTGTGTTATTTGTCATTTACTGAAATTTTCGTCAATAGCAGTGTTTGTCATTTTCGACGGTCTTGTAACCTGTGTTTCAATACAAATGCCCCGATCTTTTTTTATTTTGTTTGTTCTTTGCTGTCATAAGAAGCAACATTCTTTTTAATAATTCAGCTGGAGTCAATTTCTTGGGATGATGCGCCAGCAACTTCCAACTTTTTAATGGTTAAATTCTACCACAACAATCACATCTATACCACCAAACTTTAGCTTCTGTTTAAAAAGGTAAACG
The DNA here is from genome assembly GCF_040412425.1 of Macrobrachium rosenbergii. Taxonomy (NCBI): domain Eukaryota; kingdom Metazoa; phylum Arthropoda; class Malacostraca; order Decapoda; family Palaemonidae; genus Macrobrachium; species Macrobrachium rosenbergii. The sequence continues at coordinate 46,144,190 of NC_089743.1, forward strand.
AGAGAGAGAGAGAGAGAGAGAGAGAGAGAGAGAGAGAGAGAGAGAGAGAGAGAGAGAGAGAGAGAGACCCTACGTATACGCTCCCAGAAATGGATTAATGTAAAAAAAAATTACTCATTGCAATGCTAACCGTTCATTTCTAGGTAATTCATATCGAAAGAAATAACAGTAGTAGTTTATAATGGTATCTGTAGGAACTACAAACATTAGCTTCATCAAATCCCCCAAAACAAAAACAAAAACTTCTTTCAATGACCAGGATACGGGAACATTTTAGGTTGGTGATTTCGCACATAGCAACTGAAATCAGCTTATCTCAACTCATGCCGCTTGGGATCTCTCATCCCTTAATCTCTCGTCAGTCCTAACAAATTTCCCGTTTGGTTTATTTATTATTAAAAAAATTAAATAAACAATAATATTACAGTAACGAAGCACAAAATTAATAAAGGAATTACTGTTAACTTGACGCAGAGGTCATTTAAATCAAAGTATCGATTCCTGTAGGGGAAACATTACGTGGTATTCGATACCATTTGCCGGGGCCTGACCTTTTCCTCCCGTACAGTGCGACTTCCGGAGTTACTTCTCTGTGTACAGAGAAAGAGAAAACTAACAACTCTCAACCTGTAGTCAACCTGTCTGTGATTTGTGTCCAACAAGTTACCGACGTGTTTGTGACATGCTTAACTGTAGTGTGGATGCACCCTAATGTTCGCATCTTACATGAACATATGGCAAGAGACTAACTTAAGTAACAGAACATTCCAACAAGAATTATGAAAAAGAGCTGCGCAGGTTTAATTTGGTTTCAGTTTATAATTATATGCAGAAAAAAATTATGAAGCAGCTGAGTTAAAAAAGCACGGCAGAAGTGAATTTAAATTAATTCAGACATACATGTATCCAAATTTCATATCGGATATACTATTGGTGCTTACGTTTAATTTACACACATTCATCCTCCAGAGCTCGCTCTCTCTCTCTCTCTCTCTCTCTCTCTCTCTGAAGCAACACATTTAGCTTTTTAATATTATTGCAATTACAAGAGCAAGGTGATAGACTCCTGGTATATATATTTAATTTGCAAACCAATCATTTTTCTTTGTACTGACAAAGGTATCACAGATTCTCTCTCTCTCTCTCTCTCTCTCTCTCTCTCTCTCTCTCTCTCTCTCTCTCTCTCTCTCTCTCTCGTGCGACGCATTTGGATTTTTAAAATTATTACAATTACAAGAGCAATCTGTGACACTGGTATATGCATGTAATTTGCAAAACAGTCATCTTCCTTGGTACAGACAAGGGTATCACAGATTTTCTCTCTCTCTCTCTCTCTCTCTCTCTCTCTCTCTCTCTCTGATGTAACACATTACCTTTTTAGTATTACTGCAATTACGGTACCCATATTCCCTACATCACAAAGAAACCATTAGCACCTCTTGAAACTGTTGCTGAGGGAGTCTCGCCTTGCCTTGTCCAAGAAGGAGAAGAAGAAGAATCCGACCTAGGAACCCCCATACCCTGCTCTCTAGCAACAAGGTTCTACGTACCAGGTGGGGAAACCCTTCTATCCAGAGCTACTTCCAGACAATCAGTCGTTGTCATCTGCCATTATCCTACATAACCCATACTCCCCCAAAAAATGGGTGGAAGCAGGAAAGAATCTAAGGCCCTCTAAAAGAATCTAAGGCCCTCTAAAGAGTTTAAGGTCCTCCAAGAAGTCTAAGGCCTGCTAAAGGAGTCTAAGGCTCTCTCAAAGAGTCCAAGCCCCTCTAAAGACTCTAATGCCCTCCAAAGAGCCTAACGCCCCCAAAAGATTCTTAGGCCCTCCAAAGAGTCTAAGGCGCCCCAAAAGAGTTTCCAGGAGACGAAAAGAGGACTCTGAGTCGAGAGGGCCCGCCCAGGAGCCGTCGTCTGAACTCGGCGGGATGGATCGATAAATCCTGAATGCGGAGGGAGCGAGGGAAACACACAAGGACACTGGACACAGACGCCGCGAGAGTCTGATCCCGACGGGGGCGGGGAAGGCTCCTGGGAGGAGGACGAGGAGGAGGAGGTCTAACTTCAACGTGATCACTTTCGAGCCACAACCAGGAAAAGATGGTGTGATGTCATGAATCACAAAATGTTCAATTGACGCCATTTCAACAGGCATCGATCATCACAGATTATTTTCCAGAATATTAGCAGTTATCATCACAGATTATTTTGTCCCATACCAATGAATCGATTTCTAAATTGGAATTAACTGAAGTTGAAGTTGGATACGGAGACATTAGAGAACGGAGGGAAATTATTATTATTATTATTATTATTATTATTATTATTATTATTATTATTATTATTCAGAAAATGAACCCTATTCATATGGAACAAGCCCACAAGGGCTACTGACTTGAAATCGAAGCTTTAAAAGAAAATGGAGGTCATCTGAAAGAAGTAACAAGTAATAGGGAATACAGTAAGAGGTCAGTTATTAAAAAAGAAAATAAACCAACTAATAAATAAAAGATAAAAATTTAAGTAAACTATTAAAAGACAGAGCAACAAACGGTGCAGCTGGAAAAGAGGGGACACTGCTGTGAACCCTTAGCAGAACCTACAGTGCGCCACACAAGGCACTCTTGAACCCCTAACCCTACGGGGGGAACTAGGCAACAACATGAGAGAAATGAACCATCTTATTAGTTTTATCGAATGGCAACGAAAATATTCTGAAGCGATTCCATGAATTACATAACACCATATGCAAATTACGTCAGTGAAAATGGATCAGACTCGGTGTTAAAAATTAAAATAAATTTCCTAATAAAATTTAAAAAATTAAAGGCTTATTGACTACCCATTATATTCACAAACCTGTAATTTTGATGATGGACATAGAATTTGGAAAGTTCTTTGCCAAATGGCAAAATTGGCAGTTATTCAAATAAGGTTTCACCCTAATACCCAAAGCTTCACGCAATGCCGTATAAGATCTGGGCCATTTGTTCTGTATTCCAAGGACTTTTAAGTTCGTCCCTACTACTATTTTTCCCAATTACTGTAATCGCTGGATTTCTCTCCCTACTTTTATTTTTCCCAATTGACCGTAATCGCTGGATTTCTCTCCCTACTTTTATTTTTCCCAATTGACCGTAATCGCTGGATTTCTCTCCCTGCTTTTATTTTTCCCAATTGACCGTAATCGCTGGATTTCTCTCCCTACTTCTGTTTTTTCCCAATTACTGTAATCGCTGGATTTCTCTCCTACTTCTATTTTCCCAATTGCTGTAATCGCTGGGTTTCTCTCCCTACTTCTATTTCCCCAATTGCTGTAATCGCTGGATTTCTCCCCCTACTTCTATTTTTCCTAATTATTGTAATCGCTGGCATTCTCTCCCTACTTCCATTTTCCCAATTGCTGTAATCGCTGGATTTCTCTCTCTACTTTTATTTTTCCAAATTAGTGTAATCGCTGGATTTCTCTCTCTACTTTTTTTCACAACTGACTGTAATCGCTAGATTTCTCTCCCTACTTTTGTTTTTCCTAATTATTGTAATCGCTGGAATTCTCTCCCTACTTCTATTTTATCAGTTACTGTAATCGCTGGATTTCTCTCCCTACTTTTATTTTTCCAAATTAGTGTAATTGCTGGATTTCTCTCTCTACTTTTATTTTTCCCAATTACTGTAATCGCTGGATTTCTCTCTCTACTTCTGTTTTCCCCAATTACTGTAATCGCTGGATTTCTCTCTCTACTTTTATTTTTCCCAATTGACTGTAATCACCTGATTTCTCTCCCTACTTCTGTTTTTCCCAATTACTGTAATCGCTGGATTTCTCTCTCTACTTTTATTTTTCCCAATTGACTACAATCGCTGGATTTATCTCCCTACTTCTATTTTTCCTAATTATTGTAATTGCCGGAATTTTCTCCCTACTTCTGTTTTTCCCAATTACTGTAATCGTATCTTTACAGAGACATATTACTCGTACTAATTTATCTGCAATAAATAAATAATTCATTGCATTTCAACATCTGATTAGTTACATAAAATAGAATCGCTTCTCGTCCCATCAGCAATGAGGACAATTTAAAAAAAAAAAAACATTAAACAACCAAGAAAACCTAACACTTGTCCCTTTTAATTTATTGATGACGTCACTTTCAGAAGCAGCTGTCTTCCCTTAAGCACGTGACATGTTTTAATAAATAAAAAATGAGAAAAAAAGCTAACCAATTCCCGTCCCCATCGGCATTCAAGACAATTTTGACAAAAAAAAAAACTAAGTAAATAAAATACAAGAAAAACTAACACATATGCCTTCTTATTCAATTCCACGACATTCTATCTGAAACACCTGTCATCCTTTAAGCAATGAACATTTTAACAAATGCAAACTAACAAAAAAGTTAATCAAAAATTAACCAATTCAGACCCGAATTAAACAAGATAAAATTAGACCTCGTCCCTGTCAACTGGACACGATTGACAAACATCCCCCCGGCGTGAAGAAGACATTCCATCATGAAGGGCCTCCCTCCCTCCCTCCCTCCCTCCCTCCCTCCCTCCCTCCGTCAGTCCCTCCCTTCCCTTCAACATTCCGCACTCGAGAAACCTCCAATTGCAACAAACTGAGGGTAATGACGGTGTGTGCAAGGCACTTCCATCAGTTAAAGTAGTGATATCCGGGACAGCTAACCCACATCGAGTCCTAGAGAGAGAGAGAGAGAGAGAGAGAGAGAGAGAGAGAGAGAGAGAGAGAGAGAGATGAAGACGACTCAATCTGGTTGCGTCAAGCGCCGCAATGTACCTGCTGAGGAGGACATTTTTTTTTTAGTGATATTTCTGGGGACAATCTTCTTTTAATTTTTCGTGGTCCAGTGTGGTGGAACACTTGCTTCACAAGTCTTTGGAGAAAAAATTGAGGGGACAGTGGAACGCTTACCTCACGATTGTTGGGAAAATTTTTGAGGGATCATTTTCTCTCTCTCTCTCTCTCTCTCTCTCTCTCTCTCTCTCTCTCTCTCTCTCTCTCTCTCTCTCTCTCTCTCTTGATCAGTGTGACATTTCTAGGGACCCTTTTTCATTTTTCTTGATACAGTGTGATGGAATATAACCTAACATGTCTTTGGAGAAAGGTCGTCTTTCATTGCTCCGGAACACTCATTTTCCCATTCACAAGAACGTTCCTTATATTGTCTTCAAGCAGCAATCGTTTTGCAATCCTGTGAAAACATCTGCTTGATTTTTTCAGCTTCCACAAAAATGGTTTTCTTTGGCTTCCACTTGTATGGAACACTTATCCTCCGACTCCCATCTCTGTGGAACACTTACATTTCGTTTTTCAATTTTGTGGAACACTTGCGTTTCGTTTTTCACTTTTGTGAAACACTTAATTTTCGTTTTTTCACTTTTTTTAAACACTTGCTTTTCGTTTTTCAATTTTCTGGAACACTAACTTTCTGCTTTTCACTTTTGTGTAACACTTACCTTTCGTTTTTCACCTCTGTGGAACACTTATTTCATCTCGCATTTCTGTGCATCACTTATTTCATCTACCATTTCTGTGGATCACTTATTTCATCTACCAATTCTGTGGATCACTTATTTCATCTACCATTTCTGTGGATCACTTATTTCATCTACCATTTCTGTGGATCACTTATTTCATCTACCAATTCTGTGGATCACTTATTTCATCTACCAATTCTGTGGATCACTTATTTCATCTACCATTTCTGTGGATCACATATTTCATCTACCATTTCTGTGGATCACTTATTTCATCTACCAGTTCTGTGGATCACTTATTTCATCTACCATTTCTGTGGATCACATATTTCATCTACCATTTCTGTGGATCACTTATTTCATCTACTATTTCTGTGGATCACTTATTTCGTCTACCATTTCCGTGGATCACTTATTTCATCTACTATTTCTGTGGATCACATTCTCCGTTCTTTTCTCTGTCTGTGGAGCAATTCTCTTTTTTTTAATTTCTACGGAACACATCTGTCATCTTTCATCGCAAAGAAACTCTCATCTTTTCCCCTTTATTAGTGAAACATTTTTTATTGTCAACTGAAAATTCCTCTTTCCCGTATCTAATGGACTTAAATTTGGTCTCTAGTGATTTCTCCTCTAAGTGTGCGATACGCAGATATTAATGGAGAGCTATTTATGGCCTTTCCTACGGGGGCTTGCAATAGGAATGCTGACAAAAAGAGGTCAGAGTAAACGCAACCCAAAATGGAGACATGAAACATCATGTTTTCATGTGAGGAAACGCAGTGACGCACGGTGAATAAAATTTTTGTCGAACCCAGTATTCAGGCGATGTAAAAGTACAGTTCCTATTGCTTCTGCTATCAGCGCATTACATCTCCTCCGCAGCCAGAGAGAGAGAGAGAGAGAGAGAGAGAGAGAGAGAGAGAGAGAGAGAGAGAGAGAGACCACAAGAAAAATATTATACAAGGGTATTTTTAGTCGATATAAAATATCAGTTCTTATTGCTTCTGATATACGGGATATTACTTCCCCCAACAAGAGAGAGAGAGAGAGAGAGAGAGAGAGAGAGAGAGAGAGAGAGAGAGAGAGAGAGAGAGCCAATCTCATCGCTCAGTTCGCACACCCGTCCATCCCTGCCTGATCAGGGAACCGCTGAAGAAGATGAAGGAGGGATGACCCAACGTGACCTACTCCCCATACCGCCTCAAGACTCCTTCCGGCGTCACAACAACCACGCCGACTTCAGGTCACTAGTCCTCTCCACGTGACATCATCCTTCTCCTCCTCCTTTTATTTTTATTCGCTTCTTCTTGAACAGAATGACTTTTCCTTTTTCGCGTACCAGAAACATATACGGACGTACGCGCGCGCGCACACACACACAATCTTGTCGGTTTGTGTAAGGTTGTGTATATTTATGTGTGTGCGCAATCCGATGTGTGCGTGTGTTTGTGTGTTGTATATGTATGTTGTATATATATATATATATATATATATATATATATATATATATATATATATATATATATTATATATATATATTATACATTATATGTACATTTGTGAATATAAATATACATATAGACAAATATATAAATAAATATTGTATATATACATTTAAAGCATGAACATAAATATACAAATAGACAAATATATAAATAAATATTGTATATATACATTTAAAGCATCGATTACATAATACATTGTATATATACATTTAAAGCATCGATTACATAATACACTAATCAAAGAAGACCATAACACTTGCCCTTTCACAGTCACTTCTAGTTTGAGAAATAAAAACGACACCACTTTCTACGGCTCTCAGAGCCAAGTAGAAAAAATAACTTCTATCAACTGACTCATTTTTTTAGGAAGAAATTAAAGCAGAAATCTACTGCGACAGAAAGCGCACATCGCAAGAAAAGAGTAAAAAGCTAAAAAAATAAAGAAATAAAAAGGAAAAGGGTACTTGGGAAGGGGAAATCATGCTACAGATAATTACTTGAACTTCAAATGCCCCACAAAAAAGCACAAAAAAGAAAACAAAATCACAGTACCTTCCTCCTCAAAGAAAACATGAGTCCCCTAAAAGCAAATCTTCCGTGAAATGAAGTTTTCCTTCCTCTCTCTCTCTCTCTCTCTCTCTCTCTCTCTCTCTCTCTCTCTCTCTCTCTCTCTACAAGGAAACCAAATTTTGAGACCTTCCCCCCTTAAATTTACCTCCCCCTCTCTCTCTCTCCACTATAAGGAGACCAAATTTTGAGACCTGCCCTCGTTAAATTTACCTCTCTCTCTCTCTCTCTCTCTCTCTCTCTCTCTCTCATTAAATTCCCCAAGTTAGACAAAAGAATCCCTTCCTTCCTTCCTTCCTTCGATTCCACTGGACGCACGTGAAAGAAAAAAAAGAGAAAAAACAAAAAAAAAGAGAGGAAAAGAAAGCGGGATGGATCCACAATCAATACCTGTCATTTCAAAAGGAGCTGCCAATGTGACCATCACGGGACACAATGGGAAATTTGCATCAGGCTCCTTGGTCGACGTGAGGATGAAACTCGGAATTGGAGATACAGCAACGCGTATCCCAAATCACTAATCTCTCTCGTCAATGTGAAAAGTAACCACTTTTTTTTTTTTAGTCTTGCTAAAATAAAGTTTAAACAGCTAACACAAGAAAGTCACTATGAAAAGTAATAATTTTTTCACTCTTGCTAAAGTAATGCGTAAACATCTAACACATGAAAGTCATGTAAATATAAACGATTTTTTCGCTCTTGCTAAAATAAAGCTTAAACAACTAACACAAGAAAGTCAATGTGAAAAGTAACCATTTTTTCACTCTTGCTAAAATTTTGCCTAAACAACTAACACAAGAAATTCGCTGGCAAAAGTAACCATTTTTTTTTTACTCTTGCTAAAATAATGCTTAAACAGCTAACACAAGAAAGTCACTGTGAAAAGTAACCATTTTTTCATTCTTGCTAAAGTAATGCGTAAACATCTAACACAAGAAAGTCACTGTAAATACTAGCGATTTTCTCACTCTTGCTAAAATAACGTTTTAGGATTTAACACAAGAAAGTCACTGTGAAAAGTAACCATTTTTTTCACTCATGCTAAAATAAAGCTTAAACAACTAACACAATAAATTCATTGAGAATAGAAGCCATTTATTCACTCTTGCTAAAATAAAGCTTAAACAGCCTGTTTACACAAGAAAGTCACTGTAAATAGTAGCCATTTTTTCACTCTTGCTAATATAATACTCAAACAACTAAGAAAGAAAGTCGCTGTAAACAGTGGCAATTTCTTCACTCTTGCTAAAATAAAAGGTTAAACAGCTAGCAAAAAAAGTCACTGTAAATATTAGCCGTTTTTTCGCTCTTGCTAAAATAAAGCTTAAAACTAACACAAAAAAAGTCGCTGTGAAAAGTAGCCATTTTTTCCACTCATGCTAAAATAAAGCTTAAAAAGCTAACACAAGAAAGTTACTGTAAACAGTAGCCATTTTTTTACTCAAGCTAAAATAAAGCTTCATGAGTTAACACTAGAAAGCTTATTAACAAACATATTCTTCAGTCAACATTGACGTTTCATGAGCGCCGAATGTTAAGTGAGTCCTCACCACTGTCTTCTAACTTAAGTACTTTCTGCCTAATTTCAATCTGGCCTAGTTGTTCTTTCATGGACCTTTTTCCAGGATTATACAGGCCATATGATACCCCGTCCTCTAGGCATTTCTATATCTATTACTCTTTCTTTTTCCCATTTTCACCACATGTTCAAACCAAATCATCGTTGCACCTTGTCCGAGATTATACAGACCTTATGATACTCCGTCCTCTTGGTACTTCCATACATATTACTTTAGCTTTCCTCCCATTTTTATAACGTTCAATCCAACTAAATCTGAATGCTCCAATATTTATCATATGTTCAATCCCATCTCAATCTCTGAACGAATGAATGAAAATTGGGCCACATGACCCGGCGCCGCCCTCTTGGTAATTTGATATCTATTAATTTTGCTTTCTCTTATTTTCATTACACGTTCAAACCATCTCAATGTTTGAGTGAATAAATGAATGAATGGAAATTGGGCCATATGGCCCGGCAATGTGGTCTCAATCTTGGAGATCACAGTGTATATTTTCCACCCGCCTGAAGCCACATTTCTATAACGTCCTCATTTGTAATATGCCCTTCCCAATGACTCAAACCATAAATCTTATTATTTGGCAGTTATATTCCTTTGGGATCACCTCCATTTCATAGTTTCTATGAAAATAAAACTTTAACGACCTATGATTCATGATGCATATTCCCATCTATATGTTCCATGAAATAAACAAGACCAAGAACATGTACAATATTAATTCATTATTGGTTCTTTAGGAATTAATGCAAGCCAACTTACATTCTTAAGATAACGAATCCCAAGACTTAAAAATAAAATCCTAGAAAAAAAATACACCCATTTTCTTAAGGAAATTCCCATTCCTTGGCACCATTCTTTACCTAACAACGTTGCACTGCAACCAACAAGTCACGCAGCCCTTACAATAATCTGTTACTCTGCAGGTCAACTCTTTGGCGCTGCAACAATTGCAACGCACGAGGAAGAAGGTAATTATTACTGTTATTTATAAAACGACCAGGCTCTCTCTCTCTCTCTCTCTCTCTCTCTCTCTCTCTCTCTCTCTCTCTCTCTCTCTCTCTCTCTCTCTCACGAATTTGCCACTGGAGCAAACATGGAGCATGCAATGAACTACGCATTAGTTCACAAAGTAATGATTTTAATTAAAAATAACTAAATTACAGGACTTCAAGTAAATGTAATTGCGACATGTCAAAATAAAACACACACACAAACAGACAAACAGAGGATAAAGAGGAAAACAAACAGAGAATAGCTAGAATACAAAATGGGAATAGCAGTTATGAACATTCCAGGCGGAAAATGAATACACAAACACGCCATAATTATCTGTCAAGACAAATTGTTCTCCCAAGGTTGTAGCAATTGTGTCCTGACTTCACGCTGTCTTGCGAAGGTGGAAACAGAAGAATTAAAATTGAAACAATGATGATTAATTTATTTCCTGCCTTCCACATGAATAACAATTATATTGCTTCACAAGAACGTGAATATTTGAATATTCAGTGGCGAAATATAAAAGTCACTAATATGTGCCTGCAATATGTAAATAATGTCTGGATTAAGATAAATATTTTACAAAGCAGCTTTCGAGGTCCTCTTCAGCTATATAATTTTGAATTCGTAATTCATTCATTCGTATTCCTCTGTAAACTCATAATTGTGGAGTTTATCACTCCATTAATAATAATAATAATAATAATAATAATAATAATAATAATAATAATAATAATAATAATAATAATAATAATAATAATAATAATAATAAGAGAATGGACATGTGAATGCCGTTGAGTTAATACTGCAGTTCTCCATCTACAGGGTATCCAGACGGCCTTTCTGTTTAATGAAGTTTGTTTGAAAGAGGCTCCTCTTCCGAAGTAGTAATAATAATAATAATAATAATAATAATAATAATAATAATAATAATAATAATAATAATAATAATAATTATAATAATAATAACTTCATACTAACAGGGCACACAAACCGGAAAGAGATAAGTATCTCGTAACATTTCCCAGCAGTTGTTTGTCAAGAGTCTTGACATGTCAATCTGTTTGTCACATATTTGTTTGTCTCGACTTCTTTTTCTTTTTTAATTAAACACAAGGATAAAAAACCTTATTATTTACTCCACACAGATGCATTTCTAAAATTGAACGTTTAAACTCCCTTCTTACTTCCGGCACAATAAAAACTACTGATAAATGTGTTCTTTAATAAAAATAAATTATAATTACTTATTATTTTGTATGAAAACGCTCGTGACATTAATAAAATTACTGTCAGAGACTATTATTTATCAAGCCCTAGCGCACACGCGCGCACACACGCACACACACACACACACAGAGAGAGAGAGAGAGAGAGAGAGAGAGAGAGAGAGAGAATCTCTCTCTTATACTAGGAAACAGCTGAACCAAGCATGCTATTCAGAAATCAAAAAATGAAAGCCCGTTTGCTTCCCAAATAAAATTCTGATGTGGCCACACGAACTCCAAAAACTCCGTAACTTGTTAGGAACCAAGAGACTGTGCTAACAAAGGGTCGGGTGATCAAGTCCACAGAAGGATGGACGAAAGCTAAAAACTTTATATATACTTTTACGAATACATGCTGATCCTTCTACATAAAGACACACGTGTATGAGGTGTGTATCCACAAACATACATGAATATACATACACATATACCTATACATAAAAGATAATGAATTACTCAAAAGCCAAAAATTGGAGAGGAAAAAAAAGCAAAAGTAAAAGGAATCCGGTTTTGGGACGATATCACGAGACGCGCAGACGCGCCCCAAAGGACGAAAAGAAATCTCGAGAGTTAGGACCACGTGACCAAAAAAATTTCCTTGTCGGGATATTCTTCCTTGTCTCTTTTTTTTTTCTCTCTCAATTCTTTCCTGTCTTTTGTTTCCGCTCTTCCCGAGTCGCAGGGAAAAGGTCAGAAAACTCTTCCTGGAACCACACTGCACGTCTGGTTGCTGTTTCCCCCATCTCTCTCTCTCTCTCTGTCTCTCTCTATTATACCACCAATTGGAATGGTCCAGGGGGGATTCTGTTCCCCCGCCCAACACACCCCGGCAACTACCGCCTACTATGTTTTAACTTTTCCGTCCTACGGTTATTCACATCCCCTTCCCCCTCTGCCCCTACCCACCACCCTCTCTACCCGTGTTCCCTACCCCCTCCCAAAACCTCCATACACCCCATGTTTGGCCTAAGATCTATATCTGTTCAACACTTTGATCAACATTTTCACCCCGACGTGATGCTTGAAGTTGGACCGCATTTGGAAAGCTCTCTAAAGTTGCCCTTCAAGAATATTAATAAACCCGTAAGGCATCGTGACTTTTAATACCCACACACAAACACACACACACGCGTGTGTGCGTGCTTAAAATCTCAATGACGAGCGATGTATATATGCAGCTGTATCACAGGATAAATGAACACTGGGTATAACATCGTGACCGGTTTCTCTCTCTCTCTCTCATACAACATTCACAAATATATAATATATATATAATATATCTATCTATCTATCTATCTATCTATCTATCTATCTATCTATCTATATATATATATATATATATATATATATATATATATATATATATATATATATATATATATAATTAGTCAACATGGCATCATAACCTTCCCACAACTTTTGACATTCTAAATCAAACCCTTGGCATAAAACAGACTTCACTCCCTCCTTTCAAAGACCCATAGATAAAACAGCTGATTAACCAACAACACAAACGGTAAATTGACCGTTATCTGTTACTCATGTCGCCATTTACTTATCACCACAGAGAAAAGAGATGAAAAACAGACCCATGCTGATAAAATAATTATAATATATAATATATGTACATTTATACAGTTCCACGAACATAAAGAGTACTTTTAACTTAGTACATCTGTACAGTTCCAAGGGCATAAAGAGTACTTTTAACCTAGCACATTTATACAGTTCCAGGAACATTCAGAGTGTATTTGACTTAAATACGTGGGTTCGAAAAGTGGCATTTGAATAGAAAATGTATGTTTACTTATATGAGCGCACTGCATATAAAGCATCAAATCGTATAAAAAAAATACAAAGAAATAACGTCAGCAATTTTGTGAACTCTTTACAGGGTGAAAACTAATACTGTAATGATAAGTCAACTCTCTCTCTCTCTCTCTCTCTCTCTCTCTCTCTCTCTCTCTCTCTCTCTCTCTCTCTCTCTCTCTCCAAATTACTGACCAATAACGTTCCTGCCCTCAGTATTTACGCAACAAGCTCCCGGGAAAATATTATTAGTGTCCTCTTTACATCAATGCGTGGACGAGTCGTTAACAGAACCAATACCACAGGTTTAAAATAAAATAAAGAAGATAATGTAGAGAATAAAAAAGAACAGCCATATGAAACAGAGAGAGAGAGAGAGAGAGAGAGAGAGAGAGAGAGAGAGAGAGAGAGAGAGAGAGAGAGAACCTGGGCGAGCGAGCGACGTTTGCAGAGACTGCCAAGGTCTAAATATACAACCACTTTGCCTCCTTGAACTGTTTCGCCCACAACCCTAAAATTCTACCGTCCAAATCAGCTGCGCTTTTCTTGGTAGACTGCTAACATCACACGCGCGCGCGCACACGTACACACATACTCTCTCTCTCTCTCTCTCTCTCTCTCTCTTTCTCTCTCTCTCTCTCTCTTTCGTACACGCCAATGACAGCCAAGTGGGAACTCTTCATAAAATTGATCGACTGATATCTATACAAGAGTGGCGTGTAAAGATAAGGTGATGCGCGATATTCTGGTTAATTTAATTTTCTAAAGAAAACAAAAATGTATTTGCTGTAACAGGCCCTAAAACATCATATATGAATAGCAATATCAATTCTTCTTCCAACAGTATTCATTTAATATATTTTAAATGCTGAAAAAGATACTGCAATTTAATGTTTATCTTTTATATTTTTCTCAAATATTCCAAATTCTGTATCATAATTGAAAATATATGAGTAACATCCCATAAAGTGGGATGAAGTACACCTGCCTCTCAACACCTGTACAACAGCTGCACAACCCATTTATGAGAACAACGTACACTTCCTTACACTGAGATTACAGGTGCTTCAAAACTGCACAATTAATACTGTACAATTATGAAATAAAATATAAATAAGGGTAAACTGAAGTAGCATGAGTCAAAAGGAGTGAACTTCCATTAATAAATTATTAATATTAACAGCACATTCAACGGCCAACAAATACCTGACTTAGTGACAAATTATCAATAAAGGAAACTACAATGGTAGCGTTCATTAGAATTAGCGAATTTCTGATACAAAAAAAGGGGGGAAACTTGCAATAATTGATTCTGCTTCCTTCATCATTATAAACGAACATCATCAATAAAAACGTCAATTAATGCCCCTGATGCCCTGCAACAAGAACCGTTAAATGAAACCTTGAAATATAACGACTGCTACTGTTGCAACATGCCATTCAAATTGCTTTTTAATTCATCAAAGGGAACGGAAACAAGGACTTCCATTGACTTTCAAAACGGCGATGACTTTCATCTGCCTGAATTACAAAGTAATGACGAAAGACGGATATTTTTTCACCATAAGAACTTTTTTTTTTATTATACAGGTGGTAAAGCCAGAAGGGTACAATCCCGATGATTCTCAGAAGGTCTTTATGAGTGCGTGAGGGTTTTGGCCTTCAAATTTACAGATAATGGACAATGATCTACCAATGTATGTATGTATGTTTTTGTCAAAATAAAAAGCCGAGGCGGTTATGTGACAAAAATTCTCAAAGACAAGCGTTCAGCAGGGAATATATGCATCACCAAGAGTTCAACAGGGACACACATATGTATCAACAAGAGTTCAGTAGGCACAGAGACCTTTCTATAAATACACCTACATATCACCCTTTTTGAAAGGTATTTTTTTATCCCTTCCTGTCACAACATGCAGTGAACCAAGATCTATATATACCATTCCACCGAATCACCTTTATAACTGATGGTTTCCCTACGTGAGAGAGAGAGAGAGAGAGAGAGAGAGAGAGAGAGAGAGAGAGAGAGGGGGGGATCTACATACACCTTTCTGTTGAATCATCTCTACAATAGTGTAGACAAATACAGTATTACTGGTTTCCACTTATTGCCTCCTGCCCTAAGTGCATCAGAGAGAGAGAGAGAGAGGGAGAGACAGCATATATCTTACATGCACCGTTCTACTGAATCATCTTTATAATCTTAATGGCAAAAGATGGATTGTTGGTTTCAACTTATACTCCTGCATGGAGAGAGAGAGAGAGAGAGAGAGAGAGAGAGAGAGAGAGAGAGAGAGAGAGAGAGAGAGAGAGCCAAGATATTATAGACACCATTCTATTGAATCATCTTTATAATTGTAAAAGCACAAGCAAGATTGTTCGTTTAAACTTATTACTCCTGCCCTAAGTGCACTTGAGAGAGAGAGAGAGAGAGAGAGAGAGAGAGAGAGAGAGAGAGAGAGAGAGAGAGAGAGAGAGAGTTATATTCTGTTTTTAGCTAAATTTAATAGCATAGTGAAGTTTAACTATAATTTTAATGAAAATATTTACACACACGGTTAGATAAAACACGCTACATGATCAATGGAAACACATCATTTTATCGTTCCCCAGCGAATCGTAATAATAATAATAATAATAATAATAATAATAATAATAATAATAATAATAATAATAACTAAATGAAGATATAGAGACGCAAAAGAAGGGTAGCTCAAGCCTTGTAAGTACACAAACTGAATAATAACAATCCTGCGGAGCTAACCAAAGCCCTTAATATTAATAAGTACAAGGGGTACTGTACCTAGTTTAGGGGTATGACGAAAGCCAAAATATATACAGTTACAGCCTTGGTTCAGGGGGTAGAAAGGGAAGGGGGAGAGGGAAGGGAGAGGGAGAGGTCAGTACTAGAAACCGGTTATGTGAAACGATTCATGGTAGAAATGGGAACTCAAAATAGTCACGATTAAAAATGGAATTGGAATAGAGAATTTAGCCCCAAGGCCAAGTGCTGGGACCTATGATGAGGTCACTCAGCGCTGAACGGGAAATTGTGAGTAAAGGAGTTTTTGAAGGTGCAACAGGAGGAAAACCTCGCAGTTGCACTACGAAACGACTGTTAGGAGATGGTGTTACGATTCATGGTAGAAATGGGAACTCAAAATAGTCACGATTAAAAATGGAATTGGAATAGAGAATTTAGCCCCAAGGCCAAGTGCTGGGACCTATGATGAGGTCACTCAGCGCTGAACGGGAAATTGTGAGTAAAGGAGTTTTTGAAGGTGCAACAGGAGGAAAACCTCGCAGTTGCACTACGAAACGACTGTTAGGAGATGGTGGGAAGTAAGATGGAAGAAAGGAAATATGAACGGAGGTATAATGAAAGGAATGAAAGGGGTTGCAGGTAGGGGCCGAAGGGACGCTGCGGAGAACCTTAGGCAATGCCTACAGTGCACAGCGTGAGGTGCACTGACGGCACTAACCCCCTCCAGGAACGATTAACAATGGAGAATACTGGATACTGACAGCGAATAATTTAAAAAGAAGGGATTACAGTATATGCATTTCCCATATAGGAAAATGAGGAAAAAAATAAGTAATCATGTTGTTAAGGAAAGTTTAACAAAAGTTTCAAATCTTTTACACAAAACAGACTCCCAATAAAATCTCGAACCCCGTAATCACTGAGACTATTACTGGCGACATTTGCCTATCTAATCCAACTCAGGGTCTCGATATAACAGATGACCCATCACTAAAAATAATGATGCCTACAGCTTACCAAAAATTTAGGTATATATATTGCAAAACGTACATAAACATTCAAATCCATTTACATAAAAACATTATTGTTTGTAATACCAAAAAATAACAATAAGTCATTTAAAAACTATCATAAACACAATTATCAATATTTGACAAACATAAACAAGCTACTCATTTAAAATAAGTATCGTCATTTACGGTTACGTCAAAAACAATTATCATCGTTATTAAATAGATATGATAAAACAATTATAATTACCGTTATCATGCGACAAAAACAATTACCATT
>NC_089743.1:46166476-46183976 GCF_040412425.1 Macrobrachium rosenbergii
TATTTAATATATATATATAATCCGATTTTTATAAGCCATTAGTAGCGACATTTCCTGCTCAACAAAGTTTCGCACACTTAGTTATCGTCAGAGAGAGAGAGAGAGAGAGAGAGAGAGAGAGAGAGAGAGAGAGAGAGAGAGAGAGAGAGAGAGAGAGAGAATCTATCCCAAGCCAAAAATTGCCTGTCATGCATAATTATTTGGCGATAGGGGGCTTCAAATGTCAATGCCAAATTATCTTGGCAACCCACAAATAAGCTAGGAAAAGTCAACTAGGTGGATTGCTACTATGATAAACAAACAAAAAGATAAATATATAACTGACAAACAAACAAAATGACAAACATGAAAACATAACGGTGAAAAGCCCCACTTTGCTGTGATGAAATAAGCTATGAAATAAGCAAGGCAATTACTGCAGAGGCATGTACCCAATGCCAAAGGGAATTTGATGTTCATGACTCATATAACAAAACTTTCAATCATTTACGACATGTTAAAAACATTTTTGTCCTTCTTAATCACTGGGTAATGCGAAAACGACTCATTGTGCACAACATAATATTTATAAAATCTCTTCTACGAGAACAAAGCAGGGAAGTAATATACAGTAAAACGACTGTTTGTGCAGAAAATAATTATCATAAAATCTCTTCTACAAGAATATACCAGGTAAGTGATATAAACTGCGTAAGTGGAGTTCTGCCATGACAGTGTTAGAATGTCACACGGGAAATCCGAATTCTTTGAATGTGATGTATCCTACACACAACGAGTGACTTGATTTTCAAATTATTCTCATATAAGAAACAAGATCCGCGTTCTATGTTTCATTCTGGTATAATTGAACTGAATTGAATTGAATATAGAATTTAAACCAAAGGCCAAACACTGGGACCTATGAGGTCATTCAGCACTGAAATGGAATTGACAGTAAAAGGTTTGAAAGGTTTAACAGGAGGAAAACCTCGCAGTTACACTATGAATCAATTGTTGGTAGAGGTTGGAGAGTAAAAGGAAGTAAAAGGAACGAAAGGGGTTGCAGCTAGGGGCCGAAGGCATGCCGTCAAGAACCTTAAGTAATGCTTACAGTACACTGCATGAGGTGCACTGACGACACTAACCCCCTACAAGGTCCTTCTGGTATATGCGTGAAACACATATGATAACCCTGATCATCTCAACTTTCATTGCTGGCAATTCTTGAAAGAACTGTATTTCCTATTTGACGCCAACAGGATTTTTCAATGATGAATACAGAAAAAAACCTTGAAATATCCAACAAGCAGCAGGATTCCATTCAATCAATAAATCCCAGTTAAAGGATCTATTTTTATTATTATTCAGATGATGAACCCTATTCATATGGAACAAGCCCACAAGGGTCACAGACTTGAAATTCAAGCTTCCAAAGGATGTGGTGTTCATTAGAAAGAAGTAACAGAAGGTACAGGGAAATATAATGAGAAGAGATCACTTATCAGAAGAAAAATACATTAACACATTAATAAATAAATAAAAAGTAAATTATTAACCCTAGTTAAAGGATTTATTGATTGAATGGAATTCCGTTGCAATAAAGAAATATATAGATATCAATAAAAACAGGTGAACTCAAACGAAGGGTAGATAATCGAATTGCCAAATTCACACCCTCATCTGATTCAGTCCCCCCCCTATCCCCACCGCTGAAGACTCAAGCATCTCTGGATAAATTCCCTGGAGATTTAACAATGGAATTTCTTCTCCGGCGTCCCGTGAAGCATATGGGATGCAGATGGATTGCCTGACGAAATCTCACTATAGTCTTCAGCTTCTCAATTGAACCTTACTATGAGAGAGAGAGAGAGAGAGAGAGAGAGAGAGAGAGAGAGAGAGAGAGAGTGCTGTAGCTTCGTCGCATATCTGAGATAGGAATAACAACTTTGCTCTCTCTCTCTCTCTCTCTCTCTCTCTCTCTCTCTCTCTCTCTCTCTCTCTGTTATAAGAACTTTTTCGGCAGTTCTCAAGGCAACCATTAGTAGGAACCATCTAGTTACTATCCCTCTGTACTGTAGAACTGACAGACAGGCTGGCTGGCTAGCAGGCACAGAGTTACTGATTAAACAGACTGACGGGCTAAACTGACATAACTCTTGGCTCACTGATTCTTTAACTGGCCAACTGAATTGAATTCAATTGAATATAGAATTTGGGTCAAAGGCCAAGCATTGGAACTAATGAGGTCCTTCAGCGCTGCAACGTAAATTGAAAGTAAAAGTGTGAAAGGTGTAACAGGTGGAAAACCACACAGTTGCACTACGAATCAATTGTTAATAGAGGAAGATGGAAGAACGATATGAAGGGAGGTACAGTAAAAGGAATGAAAGCGGTTGCAGCTAGGGGCGAAAGGCACGCTGCAAAGAACCTGAGGTAATGCCTACAGTGCACCGCATGAGGTGTACTGACGGCACTACCCCACTACGGGGTGACTGGCCAACTGCTTTATTAATTCATAAAGTATATCTATAAAAATAAGAAACATTTATGGAAAGGAAAAGGTAAACCTCATTTTCGTGACCTCTGTCGAGGCATGAACTTGGATCGTGAGAATCGTCAGGTGAATAAAAGTCGAGACATGCACCAAGCACACTGCCAAGGAATATAGGGGGTTACATAAATTTTCTGGCATGCTTATTCATTAACCTTTTCCGTCCTTTTCCTCTTTGAAGTTTCCCAACAACAAGGTTATTTCTGAACTGTCAACTAGTTTAAGAGAATGAATTAAAAACGGGATATGTACGCGTAAGAAATAGGTTTGACATCTGTACGGTTTCTGGACAGGGCTTCAGAAAAGACTTTACCAGAAGATTCCACAGAACAAGCATGATGATATGGAAAAATTAGCAAGTCGCTTAATTTAGCAAAATGATAGGTTTTTATACCTGCATGGCTCACAAAAACTGAAAACTGTGGCGAAATTAGCTGTCATTTGCAAATGACACACGTTTTTATACCTGTATGGCTTCTGTATAGGACTTCAGAAATGAATAACAGACGATCTCACAAAAACTAAGTAGTATGGTGAAATTGGCAGTCACTTAATTTAACAAAGTTACTGGTTTTCATATCTGTAGGCCTTATGTACAGGACTTGAGAAATAATTTCATTAGAATACTCCACAAAACCTAAAAAGTAGCGCAAAATTAGCAATCACTTAATGTAACAAAATTACAGGTTTTCATACCTGTATGACTTCGGTACAGGGCTCGAGTAATGGCTATCAGAAGACTTCAAAACAGACGAAAAAATATGGCGCAACTAGCACTCACATACGTTGAAAGGGGAAAAAATACAACCAACATCTGTCCTTAACAACCTTAAAATTGGCTCAGATCCCTATCAGGTCACGAAGACACGTTATCTAATGACAGGCTGCTGTAAAGGTAACACGCGCATCTCAGAAGGCTTCCCATTTCCTAGATCAACTGTGTCCCAGAGCCGCAGAGCGTCATCTCGGGGTAAAACATAAGCGGCCATAACCGGCGCAAACCGGATTGCTGGACTCACCTCGCGCGGGAAATCAGGAGAGGGAGAGCTCAGGTATGTTCGTCATACAAATCACCCTTTTTATTACCAGTGCGAGAGGGACGAGTGTGTGCTAAAGCGCCAATTCTCACAGGTATGGAGGACATATTAATGCGTAACCGAATCTCTCTTGGGTGTATTCATGGCCATGCTCAGCTTCTTAAAAAGTTTGCAAATGTTATAACTTCAGTGACTGAAGCCGAATCTGATGGATGATCTCATGTCTGACATGTATATTATAAAAACGAAATGGGTGAAGCACTTCGAAATGGCTTAATAAAATAAAAATCAGCGAAGCTGCAGTTAAGTAAAATATTGTTGTTATTACTGAAATTGATTTACCAGCTCGCTTAGCTGATTATCAAGCTCTCACAGCGCTGGCCCGAAGAATTGTTTTTGCTTATATTACTTTTTTATATTTTGTTAATTAAATTACAATTTTTCATAAGGTTTATTATTGGATTAATTGGAAATGCTGAAGTTTAAACAAGAGAGATTAAGCAGTGCATTGTATGAATGATAACTAAAACTCATTATACTCAGATCTTGAAACTTTCACACTGAATGCCAATATCTTGAGCTTGTTGCAATGCAGGCTACCCGTACGGCAGTGGGATCATAGACACAGTTCGACCACGTGATAATTAAAGCCCTCCTCCTTAGAACCACGAAAAAGTCTAAAAGACTAACGCTTTTTACACCTTTTCAGTTATCAATGAACAACACATCACGCAAATTTCTTGTGGCAATGCAAAATGATTTTATCTACAAGCACATTTGATTTCCGGAATCATTTCTGTCAGAAGGAATCACCAAATCTTTTATTACTCTCATCCCTTGTGTTCCGGGCCCAAAAGAGAGAGAGAGAGAGAGAGAAAAAAAGAGAGTGAGCCGGGTGCCAAAATGGCACTCTGGCGCCACTGTTGCTTGTATTTTTGAGATTGTACTCCGGGGCAGACGAGGCTGGATGCCAGGCAAAGGACAGTTCTCAAGAAATACAATGGCATAAAGATAAAACGAATTAATAAAATAGAAAAAAGTGACATGGCAAAAATAAAAATATACAATATTAGAAGTAACACTGAGCAAGGCAACACACATACATACATACACACATACGTATACAGACATTATATATATATATATATATATATATATATATATATATATATATATATATATATATATATATATATATACATATATATATATATATATATATATATATATATATATATATATATATATATATATATATATATATATTTCTATAAAGAAAGCAGGAAATAAAGAAGCACTCGACCTCAACAGGTGTCGGCCCGTCTCACACAATTAAATAAGGATAAATAGTCTCCTCCTGACTCATTAGTTGTCTTCACACACTTTTCCTTTTCCTGGTGATAGAAAAGCGTTTCCAAGAACCTATGTCTATCACTTTCCCTGTCAAAGAGAAATTGCTATCTTTTCTTTTGATATTAACCCCTACTTTGTTTATTTATTCATTTTTCGTATTCTTCAGGTATTGGGCAGTTAAGGACATTCAATATCCATCTTCATTCATCCCGGAAAAATGATTCGTCTCAATTAAACCGGAAAGAAGGTGCTACTAGGACCTCTAATTTACTTACGTCAACAAAACGAATGAATCACCTCAGTGTAGACGTCATTTAATGTCCAGAACTTACCTGAAAAGAGAGAACAGGAAATATATATAGAAAATATATACACCGAATCTTATGCAACATAAAAATTCACAAAGAATTTCTAAAATAACACATGAAAATCATATAAGAGAAGGGAGAAATGAAAAATACATTTACAACATTGTCACTTAACAAAAAAAACAGCATTAGCAATAAGAACAATCTCATGTAATGAAAATAATAAAAGCTCTCACCGTCAAATATTGTAAAACGGTGAGAATACACCAAACACTTTTATACCTCCAAATCTAACAAACTAAGTGGCATTCTCTGCAACCTGTTCCAGGCCCAAGCGCTCGGTATATTGAACTAAATATCCATGTAATAATAAAAAAAAAATGTATGAAGAAATAATAAACAGCATTTCGAACTTTGCACGTACAAATTATCAATATTTTCAAACGTCCAAGCTAATCGAGGACACTGAAATACGGCTATTCTTACATATTACGTCACACTGACGTCACGAAATTAAGCCTACATGGTACACTAATATATCTCAGGGGAGGGGGAATGGTAGTTTGATGAAAGGGGAGGGAAGAGGGGGGGGGGGTTAAGGAAGAAAACCACTCAAAAATTGCGTCCCGTAGGCGAGCCAGAGAGATCACAGGCGACCGGCCGCAGCGACCATTAAAAACATTAAGGGAACATAACGAGGGAACGGCGAACTGGCACCACACTCCCTGTGCTTATAAATGAGCTGGGCTTCGACCTTGAACGAGAGGACTCACCGGGGGGGGGGGGGCATAGGCATCATTGTGGCACGAAAGATTGGCGGAGGGCATATACAGGTCAATAAAAGTTCCTGTCGCTGGTCTCTGTAGAAATTGTAAAAACCGGTTCGTTCTATAATCGTCTGCTGCAGTTCGTTGAATGGGTCTGCTAAAGATTCTGCGACTACAGTTCAGGAAACTACAGTTTTTCCGCTCCCTCATAAAAAAGGCAACTACAGTTCATTTCCCGTTCTTTGAATAAACTGCAACAACAGTTCATCTCCCGGTTCTTAGAAGATACTGTTCCTACATATCACTTCCTGGTTCTTTGCAGAAACTACAACCACAGTCTATTGCCGGGTCTTTGAAGATACTGCAACGACAGTTTATTCCCGTTTCTTTGTAAATACTGCAACTACAGTTCATTTCCTGGCTCTCCGTGGGAACTGCAACGACAGTTCATTCCCTGTTCTTCAGATATTGCTACAACAGTTCATTTTCGAATTTTTTTTTTGCAGAAACTGCTACTGCGGTTCATTTCACAGTTCTCTGCAGAAAATGCAACCTCAGTTTATGCCAGGCTCCTCACAGAGTTAGCAACTGCAGTTCATCTCCTGTTTCCTCACAGAAAAGAGATCAACATTAAATAAATCCTCCAGGAGAAAACAAAGGGAAAAGTTTAAAATATCTCCCTAAAAGACAAAGAAAGAAAGAAAGAAAGAAAGAAAGAAAAAGTTTAATTCGTTGGCAATAAAGTTCCAATGAGAAGGCAGCATAAATATTTTCTCTTTTTCCCAAGCATAAGAAAACACACTAAGTGGATTTGCAGGAAGTTATAATGGCTCACGTCATATGCAATTTAAACTCTCAAAAATATTAGTGAAAATGACAGATTCAAAGGATTGTTCAGAGATAAGAAGGACATCAGCCTATTTTAGCTACAGAAAAAATAAACTTTCTATGAAAGGAGAGTCAGTCAGTTAGCCAGTCTCTCTCTCTCTCTCTCTCTCTCTCTCTCTCTCTCTCTCTCTCTCTCTCTCTCTCTCTCTCTGAGAGGGGGAGAGAGACTTCCCTTCCATTGTAAGTTTTTCTTCTGTATCTAATCTAAAATAGGATGATGTCTTTCTTATCACTGAATAATCCGGTAGATTCGCCATTTTTGAGAATTTAATTGCATATGACGTGAGCCATATACTCTCTCTCTCTCTCTCTCTCTCTCTCTCTCTCTCTCTCTCTCTCTCTCTCTCTCTCCCTAGTGGTTTTTGTTCATTCTCCTCCTTAAGAAACGCCTCCTCCATAACATCGGAGGCCTAGGGCCACACCTTTATGTTTTTGTATATATACCATTGTAACTTTCCATCTGTCCATATTCTACCAGTGAACAGGGGCACAGAAGCTAGTGCCCGAAATATATGGTTTCAACGTTTAAATAGTGTTTTATGGGCCTTCTTATATTCATATTACACTGTAGTATTACAGGAAAAGACATTCATTATATATATATATATATATATATATATATATATATATATATATATATATATATATATATATATATATATATACATATATATATATATATATATATATATATATATATATATATATATATAGAGAGAGAGAGAGAGAGAGAGAGAGAGAGAGAGAGAGAGAGAGAGAGAGAGAGAGAGAGAGAGAAACGATGAGGTAACACTCAATCACTCTACAAGCGTAAACGAACGCAATGGAATCACTCAGCGATGCCAACTGTCAGTTCTGCCAAGAACAGGAGGGCTGGTCCACCACAGTAATAGCCACTGGCTTTTGGAGGTGGTCTGATCCTGATAGTTAATCCCCCACAGGAAGGACCAGAGACACCAGGAATACTTCACTCTCTCCTGGGCTGAATTCGATGATGCAAGTGTAGCTGAGGTTAGAGCATGAAGAGCATAACCTGCTTTATAAGGGCTCTGCGGTTGTCAGAGGAAGCTGACTCAATACTGTCTTGGTCATTTAAAAACTGTGCCAAGAAAAGAAAACTAGGCCTCACAATGTATGCGTGTACACATACTATATATATATATATATATATATATATATATATATATATATATATATATATATATATATATATATATATATATATATATATATATATATATATATATATATATACTGTGTGTGTTTTATATATATATATATATATATATATATATATATATATATATATATAAATATACACATACTATATATATAATATATATATGAGTGTATACATACGTATGTGTGTTTGTATGTATGTATGTTGTTGTTGTTATAAATCAGACACAGCTCGTGCCAGCACGGACTCCTGCAAGAAAATAACACCAGGTAGCGTGCAACACAGGCCAAAACATCTACTACGCTCCCAATTAAGCAAAATCCATTTCGCCGAGTGGGGTCTTTTCGTGGTCACGAGATGTTGCCATGACAACCGCGGCTGGACGCCATGGGGTAAAAGACTTCGACATTGCTCCTTGCTATAAATAGCCGGTGAGGCCACGTTAACACGTTAACTATCGCAGCGATAACCTCCACCTCCGGTGATTATCACTAAACGCGACCTCGTAAGCTGTCCTGGGTGGAGATAGACTTCATAATTTTATTATTATTATTATTATTATTATTATTATTATTATTATTATTATTATTATTATTATTATTATTAAGCAGCCCTGGGTGAAGCGACTTCGTAATTGTATTAATTATTATTCATATGAACTTATTTCCACTCTAAGCCTCATATTCCTCCTCCTGCGACATTCACCGATTCATTAAAGGGAAATTAATGACTTGATAACTTAATGCTTATTAAAACCTCGGCGTTTAGGCATAGGACATAGATATACACAAAAATGCAAATCGATATATATACATATAAACGAAAAGCAGCATTACTAGTAATATCCTATGGCCAACTGCAAAATAAAAAATAACGTAAGAGAAACTGAAAATCTATTATATAATTTCAAATTGTTGGTCCGTTGTATGAAAATTTTAATCAATAATATCTTTCCTTTTAGAGAAATCTATGTGCCTCTTTGTCCAAACCATACAATCAAAAGGCATCTACAAACTTGAGGCAACTTTATAAATAAAAAAGATTATTGCTTGTAAAAAAAAAGTTCACATAATTACATATATAATCATGTTTTGAGATACGCCTCAAAAGTACTCATCAATATCGATATACACGAGTAGCAGGGTTGATTACAAATGAGGTGTCTTACGTAAACGTTAAAAAAAAAATTCTAGTCAACAGGAAATTACTTCCATATTTACAAAATCTGAGAAAAAATAATTCTGTGCTATGAAAAGGTAACACAAACTCAGGCACTGCAAAATTATTTTCCTCCAAAACGGTTTTATGGGCGAGCAGTAAGGCACTTGAGATTACAAAGGGATGAAAACTAGGTTTCTGAAAAACAATTATTGGCGCCAGTGACTTGATTGCTATACAAAGTGTCTTCACATTCACTGAATACAATACAGCAATTACGTTACACCAGCATATAATAATAATAATAATAATAATAATAATAATAATAATAATAATAATAATAATAATAATTTGATATACCAGCTACACGCTGATGAGAAGACTGGTAAGACGAAGAGCGAGGATTCTATACGAATTAAATGCCGTAGAAACAGCTTTTATTTTCAACAACAACAATAACAACAACAACAATAATAATAATAATAATAATAATAATAATAATAATAATAATAATAATAATAATAATAATAATAAACTTGATATACCAGCTACACGCTGATGAGAATAAGACTAAGACAATAAAAAATTAAATGCTGCAGAAACTGCTTTTATTTCAAATAATAACAATTATATATAACAATAATAATAATAAAAACAAAATTGACGGTCTTTCTCAGTGTGAAGCAACTCGACGACAAATACTGAAAGTAAATTGTACCAATCCAGATAACGAAACAAAGTAAAACGCGAAAAAGGTGACTTAAAAATTCCGCTGTTGCCTATCTGGTTGTAATTTGCGGTAGATAAAAAAAAAAATTATATTGTCTTAGAAACACGTCCTACTTGGCACTCATGCCCGCCTTCATGCCTCGACACTTTCATTTTCCTGAATCGAAGCACCTGTTAATAGGCATCGTAAAAGAGCGTGCTCGCGCCCTCTCTCTCTCTCTCTCTCTCTCTCTCTCTCTCTCTCTCTCTCTCTCTCTCTCTCTCTCTCTCTCTCTCTCTGACACTCCTTAAGCACCGACAAACAAACCCCTTCGGTAATTGTGTCAGTGAACAACCCAAACACCCCCAACTCCCCCCTTGACCTACTTCCGGTCGGGTCCTTTGCCGAAAATGACCGATTCGTCCCGGGGAGGGAAATCTTTCCCCTTTAGCCCTTCCTCGGTCGTCTTCTGATATTTGTCGCCGTTCCACCCCAATTAATTAATGTTCCTTTAACTGGGACTGTTGATGCTTCATTAAATAGGGTTTGCTCTCCGTCCTTTTATTTATATACTATATATATATATATATATATATATATATATATATATATATATATATATATATATATATATATATGTATGTATATTATACATTTAATACATATATATATATATATATATAGAGAGAGAGAGAGAGAGAGAGAGAGAGAGAGAGAGAGAGAGAGAGAGAGAGAGAGAGAGAGAGAGAGAGCTATGTCCTTTGAGAAATAACGGAAGTAGTATGAGCGAAACTTTTTAACAATCGACGGCCCAAAAGCACTAAAACACACCCCATGATCAACTATGACACGCCAAGAGAAAAACACCTACTACTGTCCTACAGGCTTTGAAGAGAGAGCAGAAAAAAATAACAAACTTAAACAATCTAAAGGTAACTTATCTAGGTTGGTAACCTATCCAGGTTGAAAGGAAACAAGATAAATACGGCAAGGGAAGGGGAAAGCTTCTAAATTTACAATACTGTCGGCGAACCCCGTTCCTAATGGCTGTCCTGATCGCGCTGATAAAATAGATGACACAGTGGACGAGGTCACGTGCCAAAAACAAAAAAGGGGATCTCTCCCGTTCCATGAAAATTACTTAATCATAATTGGTAATCACTGACCATCTAAGTTAAATAAACAGATAGGGGGAAACTGAAAAAGCATGAACGAAGCCAGCAAAAATTGAGGTAAAGATTATATAAGATAGATGGGTGCATTTGCTATTAAAGGGAAAAGTAAACTAATACATTTTATAAGTGATGAATTTATTTATTATTCAAGAGAAAAGTAAACCAGTATTTACTGTTAAAGAGAAAAGTAAACTAGTACAACTTATAAGTGATAAAGAAATGTATTTACCATTAAAGGGAAAAGTGAATTAGTTAATTATATAAGTGATAACTAAATGTATTTGCTATTAGAGAAAAAAGTAAATTACTACATTTTATACGTAATGAATGCATTAATATTAAAAGAAAGGCAAAATAAGTACATTTCACATGTGATAAATAAATGTATTTATTATTAAAGGTAAAACTGAATCACATGCTTGATCTGCACTGCATCATGAAAGGATACAACCAGTTTATAAGTAACATACATACACACATACATAAAAGCACACAAACTTCACGCCCTAATTCCCGGCTGCTCCAGATAAAACGAAAATAGAAGTCTGATACCCATCAGACAAAACAAACAATAAAACTTTATCCCTTCAATCGTCCAAAATCTCTCTCTCTCTCTCTCTCTCTCTCTCTCTCTCTCTCTCTCTCTCTCTCTCTCAGAACATTATGGAAAATGGATTTATTTCTCCAAAAACAACAAAGTCTCTCTCTCTCTCTCTAAGAACATTATGGAAAATGATTTATTTCTCCAAAAACAACATAAAGTCTCTCTCTCTCTCTCTCTCTCTCTCTCTCTCTCTCTCTCTCTCTCTCTCTCTCTCTCTCTCTCTCTCTCTCTCTCTGCCTAATACGTTAGGATCAAATTCATTTCCCTAATGGCCTATCCCTTTTTAACTAAGTTGATTACGTCACGAAAGACGACAATTCCTTTCCTGATGATCTCTCTATCTGAGCTAATTAGTTGTGAGGCCCATGAATATATTTCCCTAATAGCTATTTCTCTCTCTCTCTCTCTCTTTAATGGTAAAACGGGTCAGTGCATAACACTGCTCTAAATTTACTATCGTGTAGTTCATCGAATTCAATACAAGTTTTGCCACCCCTCTCTCTCTCTCTCTCTCTCTCTCTCTCTCTCTCTCTCTCTCTCTCTCTCTCTCTCTCTCCACAGCCAGGGAAACCCAATAGCTCTTATGACCTTCCATATTATCTTGCAAAGAGCGTGTAACCATAAGACACATCCTGTCTCGTAACGGAGGAGATTCATCTCTGTGATGTTTCAGTATGTACGGTATATGTTACAGTAAGTCTGTGAAACGAGGAATTTCACGAAATCCCTGAAACTGCTGGGAATTCGTGAAATCGCCAATTCACTTAGAGACATTTGATCGCCGAAGGGCTAGTGCTAAACACGGCGAAACAGTGTAGATGAATCACTGCTTCGCTGTGATTAGTACTAGCCCATGGGGATCTGAACAAGGAAAATGTTCATAAAATTTAACGCTTAAATCCTTCATGAAAGAACAACAGCATTCATCTAGTAAAATGATAAAAATAAGAGATGTCATGCTCAAGGCCTAACAGTAACAACTATCTGTGATTGTTGATATTAACTGAAGGCTAAATACAGTGATAAATGATAAGACTAACTATAACGATAAATGATAAGGCTAACTACAGCCGTAAATGATAAACGTAACATGCTAATATTCCTAGCAATAACTGTATTAATGAAGTATAATAATTATACTAATTGCATCCACTGGGGAATAAGAATTTGAGTAATAGTAATACCTATATTATTTGATGGCTAATAATTGCAATAACCAATAACAGTAAAAGTCATAATACTCGGTGGGTAGTAAATTTAACAATAAACACCATGTTTATGTGCCAAATAATAGCAATACCTAAATTATTTGAAATGAGAGAGAGAGAGAGAGAGAGAGAGAGAGAGAGAGAGAGAGAGAGAGAGAGAGAGAGAGAGAGAGTTACTAAACATGATCAAAAGCAATACTGTACTGAATAAGCGAAAGATATGCCACAAAGACTTAGATAACCAACGTCTCCTTACATAACGACTCTCGTCTTTCCGAAGCGCGCAAGGCAAACTGACCACTAAGGAACCTCTCTTTAGAGTCCAATCTCGCCTACTCTGCACTACAACACTGATATACCGTAGTTAAGAAAACTCTCTCTGGTCGTGTAATATGGCCAATTGGCACGGCTCTTGATTCGCATATTGAACGTTCACGTAAATTCCTCATGCGTACGACTTACGGGCGATAGCCTGATGCCACGTACTATTTTTAAGACTGCATTGCTCTCTCTCTCTCTCTCTCTGTCTAACAGTGGCCTGAGTTAAGCGGGTTTTTTTTTCTTACAGCAGAGACTCTTGTATTGTTGCTAAGGTCGTACTTTTTTTAAGGTCGTAATTTTCTTTCTTTTTTAGGTCATAATTTCCTTTTATATATTTAAAGGGTCATTCTTTTCTAATTTTTTTAAAAGGTCGTAATTTCTCTTATTTTATTGTCGTATCTTTAAAAAAATCGTAATTTCCTCCTGTTAAAAAAAAGATGGTAATTTTCCTTTAAAAGACATGGTGAAGAAAGATGATGAATTTGCACGTGGCGTAATATGATGAATATCACTTGGAATCAAACTCGTACATTTACAAATTTACATTTCTAAAAATTCAAAGTCTTCAGAAGTAAAGACATAAAACAGTATTCATCTTGGTAAAGTTTGCGCAGCACGTAACCGATAACACCACAGGTAAATATGACAGTTCACTGAAAAGATAAATTATATTTCTCATAATTAGTCTGGTCACTATTGCTAAAATAGTGAAACTGTGAGGAAGGAGAGAGAGAGAGAGAGAGAGAGAGAGAGAGAGAGAGAGAGAGAGAGAGAGAGAGAGAGAGAGAGAGAGAGAGAATTTCTGAAAGATAAAATTATATCTCTCACCATTATTCTGGTGGCTAGTACTAAAATGGTGGAATTGAGAGGGAGAGAGAGAGAGAGAGAGAGAGAGAGAGAGAGAGAGAGAGAGAGAGAGAGAGAGAGAGAGAGAGAGAGAGAGAGTTTTCTGAAAGGATAAAATTATATTTCTCAACATTATTTCTGGTGACCAGTACTAACATGGTGGAATTGAGAGAGAGAGAGAGAGAGAGAGAGAGAGAGAGAGAGAGAGAGAGAGAGAGAGAGAGAGAGAGTTTCCTAAAAAAAAATAATTATATTTCTCACCAGCAGTCTGGTGACTATTACTAAAATGGTGAAACTGCTATGGAGGAGAGAGAGAGAGAGAGAGAGAGAGAGAGAGAGAGAGAGAGAGAGAGAGAGAGAGAGAGAGAGAGAGAGAGAGATTACCAGTAATTAACCTGTAAATCTGATCCAGCCCTTACAGAGGCAGGGAATAACCTGATTCAATCCCCCCCGTCTTTGTGGACTTGATGTCATTTGTCAGATCTGACTTCAGAGTTGTACGTAAGACTCGAAGATCTACAGACTTTGAAGTGACAAGTATCAGAGCATCTTGACTCCAGGTGTCTCTTAAAAACTCCACAGGATTCCATGTTTTATACTCGGCAATATCAATGCTGTGAATGTGTACCTAAAAAAGTAACTTCTTTTACTCCTGCTTGCAAAACCCTTTCAACAAACAAATTACAAAAAAAAAAGATCATATTTCTTGCGAGTTAATTTAACATTTATACAGTATGTTGACGACCTCACTTTCAAATCTTCCATTTTATGTGAGATTGCATCCTATATCGCTTGTCTAATCATATTCACTGAAAGTTAAATTTAAAATTTAAACAAAATACAGAACGACCTCACTCTCAAACCCTCCATTTTATGCGAAACTTCATCCTATACTTCTTGTCAAACTAATAAATGTGTTCAAGTACCGACTCCCTCTTTTCCAAAATCCTTTAATTAAGCATACCTTCCTGCGAGTGGGCGTCTATATATACTGCGTAGCCTCATGTCCCTCATCATTCATTTACAATAACTGGTGAGGTTTATAATTCAAGCATTACACATGGTTTCTGCTCTGCCAAAGGCAATATTCTGCGCATGATATACACGGGGAATATACATATATAATACATAATAATAAGCACAAAGGCAATATTCTGCGCATGATATACACGGGGAATATACATATATAATACATAATAATAAGCACACACACAAGATATATATATATATATATATATATATATATATATATATATATATATATACATATATATATATATATATATACATAATACACACACACACACATACACATATACATATATATATATATATATATATATATAGAGAGAGAGAGAGAGAGAGAGAGAGAGAGAGAGAGAGAGAGAGAGAGAGAGAGAGAGAGAGTTACTGATCAGAAAAAAATAGCATCTAATTCTACAGCCTTGAGAAGGGAATCGAAAGTTAAAGAATTTCAAACGCGAGAGAAATAAATACTCAACATAAGGCTGAACATGACAACAACATAACTTTAACGATGGATTAAATTTTTTAAACAAAAAGGGTTAAAAAATCTGTTTATACTAAGAAATAAAGTTAAAAATACAGCAAACAGCCTTAGAAACACTAAGTTTTGCAATGTTAATGAATCCCCATTTATATAAGCTCAAAATTTCAGCGCGGATAAGTGGAGAAAGCGCCCGACGACTGATGGGAAGTGGATGAAAATACGATAAACCGACAAAACCAGAGGAAATCTCTGATAAAGATAATGAAGCAAGTATCGTTGAAAACGGAAAACGTTGATAACAACAAAAGTAGAGGAAAGATTTAGATATTGTGACACCGACAACAAAAGTATAACGCAATTAGATAAAATGTAAGTAAATTCGTTGAGAAAAGCTAACACAAGATGTTTACCTAACTCTTCATTAAAACAGAATACAACGATGGGTTTCTCAAAGGAGAACTAAGCATCACTAAAACAAGAACATTCAGAGAATGTGAAACAAAAAGTCCTTTCTGCCCATAATTTGGATTCTCATTTCACCCGGAATTCAATCATTTGTTATTCCCGAAATTTAATCATTTGTTATATGTCACTAGGCCCACCGTCTCCAATTTTCGTGAAACTCCACTCGTTACTTTGTTGTGTAGCACTTTTTCTGTCCGCCCTCAGATCTTAAAAACTACTGAGGCTAGAGGGCTGAAAGTTGGTGTGTTGATCATCCACCCCCCAAATCATCAAACATAACAAATTGCAGCCATCTAGTCTCAGTAGTTTTTCTTTTAATTAAGGTTAAAGTTAGCCATAATTGTGCTTCTGGCAACGATATAGGATAGGCCACCACCGACCCGTGGTTAAAGTTTCATGGGGCGCGGCTCATACAGCATTATACCAAGACAAACGAAATATAGATCTATTTTTGGTGGCCTTGATTATACGCTGTAGCGGCTGTACAGAAAACTCGATTGCGCCGAAGAAACTTCCGCGCATATATTACTTGTTCAATATTCTCGCTAACAAACATACGAACAAACAATCATGATCTCCAAGGTGGATATCAAAAATAATAAACATCTGAGTTGATGTTTACTAGAACTTCAAGCACTTCTGACCAATAAAGATCTGTCACTGCTTTCGAAACAAGTGAGAAACCGAACACAGTTATGTGAGAGCAGAAGCAATACTGCATTACGCTCAGAAAAGCCATTAGCTTAGATAACACACGTCTCCTTACGTAAACCTCAAGTCTGTCCAAGAGATACAGGCTAAATCGACCCTCGGGAACTCTTCCCGTAGAGTCCAAGTTGGAATGCACCGTCTTTCCACGCACTGACATGCATTAGTTAGGATTTTTCCTAGCTGACATGGCAAATTGGCGCACGACGACTGTTATTCGTTAGGGGCTATTCAGCTCAATTCACACTAATCCCTCGCAAATGGCACTTAACAGCACTTGTTCCATGTGCCACTGACACATTTTATAGCCACAGCCACATTTTACAGTCAAGGAAGGACCACATTTTTCAGCTTGTACACCGACACCAACACTTACTGTACGTGAGCTTACTGGTGTTACCCAGGTCATGTTTCGGATATGCGATAGGTCAGAGAGAGAGAGAGAGAGAGAGAGAGAGAGAGAGAGAGAGAGAGAGAGAGAGAGAGAGAGAGAGAGAATATCTTCAGCCAATATACAATGAACTTATAATAAAATATATATACATGTATGTATGTATGTATATATATATATATATATATATATATATATATATATATATATATATATATATATATATATATATATATATATGATAGAGAGAGAGAGAGAGAGAGAGAGAGAGAGAGAGAAATACCGCAGGACATTGTAAACTGAAATAAAATTAAAATTCACATATATCAGAGTAATCAAACA
>NC_089743.1:46191476-46238976 GCF_040412425.1 Macrobrachium rosenbergii
AAGTGAGTGGATCTCTTCTTTCTGTATTTCCCTTTCTCTCCTCTTACTTCTTCTTAATGAACACCATATTCTTTGGACGCTTGAATTTCAAGTCAATGGCCCCTGTGGGCTTGTTCCATATGAACAGGTTTCATCTTCGGAATAATAATAATAATAATAATAATAATAATAATAATAATATTTCAGGTTAAGTTCACGATGAATGACGTGTAAATGAATGAGAGTTCTATTCAATAATAAAGACCCATAAAACATTGAGAGTTCTACTCAGGATGAAAGCCCTACTAAGTGAATGCGAGTTCTACTAACGATGAAAGACCTATAAATGAATGAGAGTTCTGCTCAGGATGAAAACCCTATAAGTGAATGAGAGCTCTACTCAGGATGAAAGACCTATATAAGAATGAAAGTTCGGCATAACTAAAACCTGTAAATGGACGAAAGACTATAAAAAAAAAAAAATTAAATGAATGAAAGTTGTTTAAAAATAAAATGTAAATGGATGAAAGTTGTATAAAAAATGAAGCGTAAATAAATGAGAGACCTGCGTGAAAAATATAAGCCTACATGAATGAAGGCCCGCAGAAAAAAATGTGAAGGAAAAATATGTGCAAGTAATAAAAACTGTAAAAGAATGAAAGGTCTATATGAAAAATAAAATGTGTAAATGAATGCAAGACCTGTCTAGAAAATAAAACCCTTGATGACTGAAAGACCTGTCTAGAAGAGTAAAACTTGTAAACGAATGAAACAAATCTATAAATAATAAAACTTGTAAATGAATGAAAGCCCTGTGTGAACAATAAAACCTGTAAAAGAATGAACGACCTGTGTAAAAAAAAAAAAAAACCTTAATGAATGAAAGGCCTTTATAAATAATAAAATCAGTAAATGAAAATACTTGCATTAAAAATAAAATTTATTGATAAACGAAAGACCTGTATAAAACACACACACATACGGGGGAACACCATTTATATGATACCTAAAGAAGAGAGAGAGAGAGAGAGAGAGAGAGAGAGAGAGAGAGAGAGAGAGAGAGAGAGAGAGAGAGAGAGAGAGAGAGAGCTGGCTTTTAGAAAAATGACGAGACACAAGGTGCCATTATGCCCCGAGAGTATGGTGCCAGATTAGACGGAATGAGAAGCACCGAGGAGAAATGGTCTGCTCCTGGAACACAGGTGCAATCATTAAAAACCATAACGAGTTTCCAAGTCAAGGAGTAAAGAAAAAAGTCTAAAAGGCACAACGCGAGGCCACTGACCCCAAAACCCGATACAATGTGAAACATCACAAAGAAAAACGAAAAAAAAATAGCTGGAAAACATAATTAAACTCTTGGAGAACTTCAGAGTTCATTTTACATCTTTCTGAGTGACATGGGGGGTAAAATGTCGAAAGGCGTTTTGGGGGGGTAGGCGGGAATTAAGTGAATGACCTTCCCCTCCCCCCCTATTATAAAAAAGAAAGGGAGGGGAGTTCTTGCAAACACCAGCTAGCAAAACAAACTATTTTTAAAAAACACACGTTCCTACATGTCCATCACAAGTGATGAAAAAAACACGTTCCTACACGTAAATAAAGCAAAACTTGACAACATAGCTCTCACAAACATTAGTTGATACTCAAACCTAAAACCTAAGCAATAACCTTCTCAACTATTATCCAATTCAATTTATAACCAAATTATAAGATACTTTCTTTTACGATTGCAACAACGGAGTCAATTAAATCTGCTAATATTGGAATCACGCAACAGCGCTCCTGTGAAAAAATACCTAAATTGAGACCGTGTTTCACCTCAAGCGGCAAAAAAAATCCCAGACAAAAATTATGCACGATCTTGGTGATGTTCAGTGACTCTGCAACTGACCAAAAATAGCAGAAAACAAAAGAATTCAACACATTTGCAGGCCAATGACCCAACGATTATGAAAAGAACCTGTCTGAGCTGCGATACCGAAAAAGCTTACCGCAACAATGTTTCTATTATGTTTTTTTGCCAATGTTATAGAATTTTTAAGACCAAAAACACTTCCAGGTATTTTTACGATGATAAAAGTAAGGGCCAAGCACCGCCAAATTAAGCTTAGCCCCCTCCCCACAAACACAAACACACACGCAGAGAGAGAGAGAGAGAGAGAGAGAGAGAGAGAGAGAGAGAGAGAGAGAGAGAGAGAGAGAGAGAGAGAGAGATTTGCCTTTAAAGAGAGGTAAAATTATTCGGTAGATAGAGCTAGACAAGAGTTCCCAACGACAGAGAGAGAGAGAGAGAGAGAGAGAGAGAGAGAGAGAGAGAGAGAGAGAGAGAGAGAGAGAATTTGCCTTTTAAAGAGAGGTAAAATTATTCGGTAGATAGAGCTAGACAAGAGTTCCCAACGAGAGAGAGAGAGAGAGAGAGAGAGAGAGAGAGAGAGAGAGAGAGAGAGAGAGAGAGAGAGAGAGAGAGAGAGAATTTGCCTTTTAAAGAGAGGTAAAATTATTCGGTAGATAGAGCTAGACAAGAGTTCCCAACGAGAGAGAGAGAGAGAGAGAGAGAGAGAGAGAATTTGCCTTTTAAAGAGAGGTAAAATTATTCGGTAGATAGAGCTAGACAAGAGTTCCCAACGACAGAGAGAGAGAGAGAGAGAGAGAGAGAGAGAGAGAGAGAGAGAGAGCCTTTTAGAGAGAGAGAGAATAAAGAGAGGTAAAATTATTCGGTAGATAGAGCTAGACAAGAGTTCCCAGAGAGAGAGAGAGAGAGAGAGAGAGAGAGAGAGAGAGAGAGAGAGAGAGAGAGAGAGAGAGAGAGAGAGAGAGAGAGAATTTGCCTTTTAAAGAGAGGTAAAATTATTCGGTAGATAGAGCTAGACAAGAGTTCCCAACGACAGAGAGAGAGAGAGAGAGAGAGAGAGAGAGAGAGAGAGAGAGAGAGAGAGAGAGAGAGAGAATTTGCCTTTTAAAGAGAGGTAAAATTATTCGGTAGATAGAGCTAGACAAGAGTTCCCAACGAGAGAGAGAGAGAGAGAGAGAGAGAGAGAGAGAGAGAGAGAGAGAGAGAGAGAGAGAGAGAGAGAGAGAGAGAGAGAGAGAATTTGCCTTTTAAAGAGAGGTAAAATTATTCGGTAGATAGAGCTAGACAAGAGTTCCCAACGAGAGAGAGAGAGAGAGAGAGAGAGAGAGAGAGAGAGAGAGAGAGAGAGAGAGAGAGAGAGAGAGAGAGAGAAAATTTCCCTTTTAGGGAAAGGTAAAAATTATTCGGTACACAGGGCTCGCCAGGCAGACCGCTCTACATTCGAGTGAATGTGGAAACCCAGTCAAATCAACCATCTCTTGCTATCTCTTTGTTCACTTTCCAACACAATATTCTAAATTATGCAGAAAGGCGCTCCAACAAAATGAAATCTTTCCATTTCCGAGTGTTCTGAGTAATGAACGCCAAAGTATCCGTTTCATTTTCAAGGAGACTACTAACAATAAAAGGGAATGGTCATTCACGTAGGAACTAGAATTCCAGAACTCTCTCTCTCTCTCTCTCTCTCTCTCTCTCTCTCTGGAGCAATGGTACCACCTTTGGCTCAATACCGAGGTACCAGCGTTCCATCCCCAAGCAAGGAGAGAGGAAGTAATAGCTTGGGTGCGTTTCTTGACAAACGCAGATATTAAGGCATTACCAGGTTGTTAGTCGACTGTTGTGGGTCAAATAGGGGTAGAACGAGGAAAATGACATAGAAATTCCCTCATTATCCTCACCCCGAAACCATCCATATTCCCTCATTATCTTCACTTCAAGTTAAAGTAACAATACAAGTGAAACTATTCATATTTCCTTTTTCTCTTCACTCAGATTTAAAGTAATACCAGCCGTGAAACTTAACATACGAGTATTCCTTCATTGTCCTCACTTACATTCAAAGTAGCTAATCATATTCCCTGATTATCCTCACTTAAATTCGAAGTAATAACAGAAGTGGAACTAAACATATTCCCTCAATATCCTCAATGAAACTCAAAGTAACTATTTATATTCGCTCATTATCCTCACTCAAATTCAAAATAATAATAGAAGTCTCTCTCACACTGTCCACGCAATAAAATATTCCCGGAAGCACAAAGAAGGAACAGAGACCTCCAAACTACGTGAATCCGACGATCAATACGGAATAACAGGAGAAGAACCTAATAATGAAACGCCCGGCGAGGTGGCGGACGAAGCCGCCTCCAGTCCTATATCTCCTACCCAGGGTCATTCTATCCTATATCTCCTAGCCAGGGGTCCTTCCCCTATCCTATACGATCCCATGGCAACCAATTACGCCGCTAATGGTGTCACACAAAATGAAGATAATGCCGGAATGACAGTGGGAGGGAGGAGGAGGAGGATGAGAAGCGGAGAAATGAGTTTTTATGATTAAGTTATGAATATGAGAATGATTAAAATACACAATATAGTGAGAAATCAAGAAGGAAGAGGAAGATACAGATAAGGATCAAAAAACACCTTTTTCTTGGGTATAAATCTTAAGATATTGTTAAACATACATGAAAATGTGTATTTTTAACAATATATCAAGATTTATTCACAAGAAATGGGTATTATTTTATCCTAACAGGTGAATAGAAGGACAAGAAAACACATGACTGATATTCTGAAAATGTTATATAATAAAACACCTAATGGCAAGAAAAACGTCATAAACATAAAATCAAATTACAAAACGCGAGGGAATTTTCTTCACCTCTTAAAACCAAAACCAGTCACCAAAATCGATACAAGAGAAAAAAACACAGACAGCCGCGACTAAAAAAAAAAAAAAAAATAAAAAAAGTGCATAATCGTTCGCACAGTTCCGAGGAAACATCTTTGGAGAACGTAATCTTTCGCACAGTTCCGATAAAAAAAAAAAAAAAACACCTGTGGAGAAAGTAATCGTTCATAAGAAGTCAACGCAGGAGTTGCCCAATGTCGGCGGTCCATGGCCCCAGCAGCGCTGCGACGCCATCGGGGACACTTTCCCTTCCATTCTCTTCTGGATTCCGTTCCGCTTCCCTTCCGATATTTGCCTTTAATGGCTACCGATTCTCTCTGAAATTCGGGTCATGCGTCCAGCTGCGCTTACAAAATTCTATTTATTAAAACGTTTCTTGACGACCCTAAATTTTGGGACGCCATTTTAATTCGGGTCATGTGTCCAGCTGCAGTTACAAAATTCTATTTATTAAAACGTTTCTTGATGACCCTAAACTTTGGGACGCCATTTTGATTCGGGTCATGTGTCCAGCAGCACTTACAAAATTCCATTTATTAAAGCGTTTCTTGATGACCTTAAATTTTGTTACGCCATTTTGATTCGCGTCATGTGTCCAACTGCGCTTACAAATTTCCATTTATTAAAGCGTTCCTTGATGACCTTCAGTTTTGCGACGCAATTTTGACCTGCGGATATGAATGGCTACCAATTCTCTCAGTCGTTAGGGTCAAGGTGAGCCGTTTCTTGATAACCCTTAACTTTAAATAAAGTTGGAATACAAAATTTATGCCAAAGGCCAAGCGCTGGGACCTATGAGATCAATCACGGCTAAAAATAATGTCGAAACAATTGTTAGGAGAGGGTGGAAAGTAAGATGATACACAGACAATACGAACGGAGGTACAGTAAATGGAATGGAAAGGGTTGCAGCTAGGGGCCGAAGGGACGCTGCAAAGAAGCTCAAGTAAAGCCTGCAGAACACCTTGTGAGGTGCACTCACAACACAGCACTACCACTCTACGGGGGAACCTCGAATTTGTGACGTTGCAGTTATTTGCATACACGCGGATAACTCCTGGATCAAGGATGGATTAAGATGTGGGGGACAGACCGATGATGACAAAAACTGAACCATGAAATAAATCAAATCAGATGACGTTGACACATTAAAGATCGTTCGAACCACTTTCATGTTGACCTTTGGAAAGTTTACGGCAGCTTGGGGGGAAAAAAGGAGAGAGAGAGAGAGAGAGAGAGAGAGAGAGAGAGAGAGAGAGAGAGAGAGAGAGAGAGAGAGAGAGAGAGGATTCATTCTCCAAGGTATATTTTGAGAACCTTGAGTTATAAAATTATATCCATATTCTTCCATAGAATATTTCAACATCGCAATCTGAAGAAAAATAAAAATGAAATGGATCCCATATTTTCATAAAAGCGACTCATTACAACTTACATTACAGCATCCCGTTTGCATACACCAATAAAGTAGAAATGGAACCTCAGGGATGAAATAATTATATTTTATTATTATTATTATTATTATTATTATTATTATTATTATTATTATTATTATTATTATTATTATTATATTATTATTATTAATAGATTCACAATTTCGTGAAAAACAATCTGAGTAATAAAAATCCACAATTATATAGTAAATATATTACTATGTAAAAAATCAAAGACTTTCGAACACCTGAACGGTGTTCCTCATCAGTGTTAACGTTAACACTGATGAGGAACACCGTTCAGGTGTTCGAAAGTCTTTGATTTTTTACATAGTAATATATTTACTATATAATTGTGGATTTTTATTACTCACATTATTATTATTATTATTATTATTATTATTATTATTATTATTATTATTAATTTGCAATGTTAAAAACGGTAAAAAGCTCTCCAGATCCATATGCATTACAAACATTTAAAGTCATCATATGAGCCACATAAGTATATACCAACAGTTTACATATCCTACTCCGAACCATATTAATTATCGAGACATCTGCTGATAAATAATCTCTAAAGCACTTCAGAGATAAATATGCGCGCAAAGAAACGAAGGTATGTGGAAAGAACTTCAACTGTAAATCTCAAGTGACCTTGGTGTGAAAGAGAACTTTAAAACTAACCTGCTTAGTAGAAAATAAAAACGATAGACATTTTATATATATATATATATATATATATATATATATATATATATATATATATATATATATACATAAAATTCAACATAAAATTCAACAGGCTGCTTTTGGACTCAATATGAAGTGGCAAAAACTAATCTCATTCTAGATAAACACAACTCAAACTGATTAAAATCTTGATCAGTTTTCTAAAAAAAAAATAACCAAAGAAAGAATCATTGTTTTGTTTACACACACTCATACACACACACACACATATATATACATATATATATATATATATATATATATATATATATATATATATATATATATATATATATATATATATATATATATATATATATATATATATAGAGAGAGAGAGAGAGAGAGAGAGAGAGAGAGAGAGAGAGAGAGAGAGAGAGAGAGAGAGAGAGAGAGAGAGAGAGAATGTGCCATCCTCACCCACCCCTCCCAAATCTGAAACAAGTCACGGAACTAGTTTCAGCGATCCCTGGTTTCCTGAACCGAGACCACTGTAAGACTTAAAAGAACTGTAAACTATGAGGGATGGGTTTCGTGAGAGAGAGAGAGAGAGAGAGAGAGAGAGAGAGAGAGAGAGAGAGAGAGAGAGAGAGAGAGAGAGAGAGAGAGAGTTTGCAAAAACAAAAGTATTAAAAATCTTACAATCTTAAAGGTCGTTCCTCCCTCAAGTTTTCACAATAATTATTCTCAAGAACAAAGGCCAATGGAATACGCCCTTTTGTAGTCCGGGTCGGATGCAAGCAGGAAAAGAAATAATTCCGACGTTGCTTGCTTGTGTTGGAAAGAAGAAAAACAGTGAAAGGAAATAAACAGGCGACATATAGCAATTTCCTGCAACTTCTCTCTTTATGACAATCTCCAACTCTCGACTA
Organism: Macrobrachium rosenbergii; assembly: GCF_040412425.1. Classification (NCBI taxonomy): domain Eukaryota; kingdom Metazoa; phylum Arthropoda; class Malacostraca; order Decapoda; family Palaemonidae; genus Macrobrachium; species Macrobrachium rosenbergii. Next base: position 46,199,262 of record NC_089743.1, read on the forward strand.
CTAAACAGAATACAGTCAGAAATAAAAAAAAAAAAATACTTTTATTTCTTGTAGCATTTCTTCCCATGTTTGGCGCCCACGCTTTTATATTTGTAGACATGATTAATTGTAAAAAAAAAAAACCCTGGTGTCTCAAAAAAATTATTTTTTACTTTTAGAAATCCTGGTGCCTAAAAAAATATATTTTTTACTCTTTGGTGCATTTTAATAAAAGCGTGCTTTAAATATTTTTTTATATTTTTATTTTGTACTTTTTAGTTTTGACAAAAATTGTAACCGATTTATGATCGTAACTAGGAAAAATTGAACGTGCTATCCTGTCGGGCCAATGAAGGTTTGAAAAATCCGTAGTTATTAACTTATTGTACCGAGTCAAAGGAGGTTATGAAAACTCCGAAGAGTTTCATACAAATCCTGAGATACTGGGAGAGGTCACTGTAGGGTCAAAAGCGGTCACTGCTGACCTACTGATCATGTAAAGTTGTACTGTCACCGGGATTGAGTAACCGTGCAAAATTTCTAGTCCATCAGGCGAAGGGAACAGGTCGAAAATTGAGTTACAAGTTTTGACCCAAACAGACAGACAGACATACACAGACGTCAAGTTAAATAAAAGCATGTAAAAAGACAAGAGACAACTTCGGTCATGAGGTTATTAACACGTAAGACGTTACATATACAAGTCGAAGCCTTTTCGGGAAACCCCACAGCGAGAGATGAGGTCAGCACCAATAATACGATAATAGTAACAGCGGTTCCAACTCAACGTTATGCTCAGTTCAAGTACACATCGCCAGTGATACATTGCAGTAACAACCAGAATCAATGTATGGGATTAAAACGAATAAAACATTGCATATTTTTAAAGTAATTTGTGTTTTTCCTAGCTTACAAACCTTAAGTTCTTTACACAGAAGCTAAATCCTATGTATTGTATTTGTGTAGGAACAAATAGCAAATTTTTAACGTAATTAAATTTTTCATAACATAAAAACCTGAAGTTCTTTGCCTAGAAGCTAAATCCTATGTAAAGAACGAGGATTTGTGTTTGTCTAGGAACAAATAGTAAATTTCTAAAGTAATTTGTATACCAATAGCAAATTTTTAAAGTAATCTGTATTTTTCCTAACATGCTAACCTGAAGTTCTTTACAAGGATTTAGGTTCTTGTAAAGAACGAAGGTTTGTATTTATGTAGGAACAAATATATATTCATTCATCAATGAAAAACATTACCAATTTCATGCAGATTAGCCAACATCAGTATCCAAGCGAGAATGAGAATAAGTTCATTAACAATTAACTTTTATTAGCCAGTCAAGTGAACTTTTAATCGTAAGACCACGTCCCATAAATCAAAGATATTACGATAACAATAACCAGCCAATAAATAGTTGATAATACCCTGGGTATTAACCAGCCATATAGGCGGCAATACTTCCTGGCACTCGTAGCGTGCACTGGTAGTGTGACACTCCCATCCCAGTCTCATCCAAATGAAAGAAATGAGGAAATATGGCATTGCGTGCACTCGAAAAATTAAATGCACCTGCACGCCATACTTACCACCGAGCTGCAATAAAAATCTGAGAGAGAGAGAGAGAGAGAGAGAGAGAGAGAGAGGCGCCCCACACTCACATTCCATCAGGGGAAAAAGCATACTGACTGACTGACGGGGAGACTTGGGCGGAAGAGGGCAATAAAAATGCAACCCCCAAAATACCAATCCATGCCCCAACATCATACCCCTTCGATTACGGCTCAGGACTCTATTTACAGAGTAGTTGTGCGTTTAGTAAGCTCTATACTAGTGGGGAGTCGAAGAAGCACTATAATAATAATAATAATAATAATAATAATAATAATAATAATAATAATAATAATAATAATAATAATAATACTCCTTCGATTAAGGCTCTTAAAATGGGCGGCTCTGTTGGCCGGCTATTTACGAAGCCTGAAATAACTATTTACAGACACCAGTTATGCGTTTAGTTAGCTCTATACTAATTGTGAGTTGAAAATGCTCTATTCTAAATATTAATAATAATAATCATCATAATACTAGAACTGCAGCTTGAATAATAATAATAATAATAATAATAATAATAATAATAATAATAATAATAATAATAATAATAATAATAATAATAATAATAATCATGAGCTCCCAATGAAATAAAACAACATGAAAGTGTGCGTTGACAAAAATTAATATATTTTCCACCTCACAAAAAAAAAATTCTACATCAAACCGAATTCAGCAGATATTTAGGCTAAAATCCCAAACATTCAGGAGAACAAGCCTTTCGGACACACGATTTAACCTTAGTCAACAATCTGGACTAAAGATAAGATTACTAAAGATTACAAAAGATACGAGACAAAACACTTACCAGGGATCTTTTTTTTTTACGTGTTCTTAACTAATGCCAATGTTAAAGACCTGTCACTTTTTCAGCTAACTGAAGAACTGCTCTTAGTGTGTCATTTGTAAAATTTTCATTAATATTCTAAAGCATGTGACAAATATAAAATTTAATTGAGAGGTAATCCCCCTTTTTAAAAATGTAACCTCTTAATATCCAATATCGTGAAATATATTAAATTAACCACTATCAAAATGTGTATTTAATTTTAACAAAAGGCTGAACCCACGATATTCCACGTCCATTTTCTTGAAAGGTAATTTTTTTTTAAATGTAATCTTTTTACACATCCAATTCCTGAAACTGCTCTTGAATTCTGAACTTTCTCTGCAATTAGAAAATTCTAATCTAAATAAGAACAAAACAATAGAAAATTCTAACCTAAATAAGAATAAAAACAACGAGTTTCTTCAAATGAAAGCAAGAATTAATCTTCTTGGCAAAAATAAGTCTTGTATCTCAAAACGTATGGTTAATATTTAACAATTAATCGCGTTGGTAAAAACAGTCTTGCATCTCAAAAGAATGATTAGTATTCAAATTCAAATGTTGCCATACAACATTCAATTATCAATACACGAAGGTAATTTAGGAAGGTGTAATAGACAAAAAATTCAATAACCCGTCGAGGTTAGCGAACCACCATTACAAACGCGTAATATTTAATGAAACAGTATTCAAAGGCACGTAATGTATTATATATATATATATATATATATATATATATATATATATATATATATATATATATATATATATATATATATATATATATTTTATATATATATATTATATATATAATATATATAATATATATAATATATATGTGTATGTGTGTGTGTGTGTGTGTAACTGAATCAAGAAATTATGAAACGTGATGAATATATAAATAAAGGCAAAACCGACGAAGGAAAAAGTGAAACGACGGAGTGGTGCTAGGCCTTTCGACTTACTGTCCTTTACTTAGCAGACTACTAAGTCAAGGACAGTAAGTCGAAAGACCTAGCACCATGCCGTTGTTTCACATTCCTTCGTCGGATTTGCCTTTATGTATATGTATATGTATATATATATATATATATATATATATATATATATATATATATATATATATATATATATATATATATATATATATATATATGTGTGTGTGTGTGTGTGTATATATATATATATATATATATATATATATATATATATATATATATATATATATATATATATATATATATATATATATATATCTGAACGGCAGCCATTAACAAGAAGCGAACTATTACGGAATCTCTCTACTTCACGGGAGATAACTGATAAGCGTTCCTCCCCGCTGTCCCAGGAAAGTTAATTGGACTGGTGGCTGCCTTACGTAACTCCGAAGTCAAAGAGGTTGTTTGGCCATAGGTTGTTTATCATATGATATTAGAAATGTACTTCAGACCGATCCAGACTTTTTTCTGACAAAGCCATTAAAGATCTCAGGAATGATAAGGGCGATAAACTGGAGTTTAAGTCTGTGCTTTGAACCCCAAATGATATCTCTCAACCACGCCAAACTATATTTCAAAGGATAACGCTGCTAGTATTATTAAAAGTATATTATTAATCTCATCTCGTTTAGTGAGATGTTGTACACGATAATGATACGACTGTGTTCGTTATTTGATGTACATCAAGTATCTGACATATATATATATATATATATATATATATATATATATATATATATATATATATATATATATATATATATATATATATGAAAGCTTGGAAATAAAGTATCTCCTCTTTTGAACCTTCCTTATTACTGAAGTCCTCTGTGAAAGTATTAACCTTACACACTGAATTGGTATTGTTCAGCTTAAGTATACACACACACATATATATATACATATTGTATATATATTTATATATATATATATATATATATATATAGAGAGAGAGAGAGAGAGAGAGAGAGAGAGAGAGAGAGAGAGAGAGAGAGAGAGAGAGAGAGAGCCCTACCACCTCAATACAGAAACATTAACCTATAACAAGATATTATTTAACCATAACTCCCAACTGATATTCACAACTCGAACTGCTTTGGTCTGTGCCAAGAACGACATACCTAGTAATCTCAAACCCTGAAGGAGGTTACTGTATTTAAAGTACAATAGCAGTAGAATAGCCATAAATATTTTCATTAGGTTTATATTGTTGTTTGAACACTTGGCACATTATTTGCATTCTGTATGCCCTTGGGAACTGACGAACTGATTCAACCTCTAGATGGAAGTAATCGACATTAGAATCGATCAAGACAGAGGAGCTTCGACACTTTAACCGTGACTGTCAATTAAAACCCATCGACGAAACCTGGAGATTATTACATGAACTAAATCAAAGCAATAAAATGTATCAATCATTACTCTATGGCCAAATCTTAACCCAGATATAAGATTAGACGTTAAACAGGAAATTCAACCTACTCCCCTTCCAACTTGCTCGCTCGCTCTCTCTCTCTCTCTCTCTCTCTCTCTCAGGAAATTCGACCAACACTCCCTCCAACCATTCTCTCTCTCTCAAGAAATTCGACCAACCCCCTTAAACCATTCTCTCTCTCTCTCTCTCTCTCTCTCTCTCTCTCTCTCTCTCTCTCTCTCTCTCTCTCTCTCTCTCTCTCTCTCTCTCTCAGGAAATTCGACCAACACTCCCTCCAACCATTCTCTCTCTCTCAAGAAATTCGACCAACCCCTTTAAACCATTCTCTCTCTATCTCTATCTCTCTCTCTCTCTCTCTCTCTCTCTCTCTTCACGTGCCGCTAGAACTGACCATGTGCAAGGTGCAGATCAATGGGACTGGCTAGAGGATGGATTTAATTCGTCAACTCCCAAAGGCAGCAACGGCTCCACCATGGCACCGAGCAACAGACACGTACCCAGGTGGAGCCCAAAAATACAATAATAAAATAACATTAACAGCAACCACAATAACAGGAGATCCATGACATTTTAAAGTCAACATCACATTGATGTATTACTTTAAATAACAAGTCGAAAACAACAATAATAATATACAATTAACAACATCAATGACATCAAATTAATGGAAATTTTAATGACAAGGCCACTGATGAAATAATTTAAATAGCATGCCCAAACAATAATAATACAAAATTAACAACAAAAACATCATATTAATGGACATTTTAATGGCAATACCGTAATGATGTGGTACTTTAAATAACATGCCCAAAGAACAGCAGTAACATAAAATTAACAACAATAACATGAAATTAATGAAAACTTTAATGACAGCGCCACACTGATGCAGTACTTTACATAAACATGCCTAAAAAACAATATAAAATTACTAACAATAACAATAACATCAAATGATCGACAACTTTAATGACAACATCGTACTGATGTAGTACACTGAATTGTATGCCAAAACAACAGCAATAATAGTAAAAACAACAACAATAATAGTAAATTAACGACATCATCATCAAAATAATGGGAAGTTTAATGACAACGCCATACTAGTAATGTGGTTCTTTACATAAACATTTACTAAAAGGTCATTTAATCACAAAAGCCAGCGAACTGGCTAATAAGCTGTTCATAACTCGATCAACAAACCCGTTTGATGAATATGAAAGCAAACGAGGGGAATGATGACTGTATATATATTCAATAAAACAAGGAGCAAATGCAGCTCTCGGAAAGGGAACTACGGACCTTGGTTAAGGGGGGAAACGGAGGAGAGTCACGGAGAGCCAGGCTCTGACGTCATTCGAGTAAAGCAGCATTGCGAGGAAGAGCGGATGGGGAGGGGAAGGGGTGGGGAGGGAGAGGAGCGGGAGAGGAGAGGAAGGGGAGGACGGGGAGAGAAGAGACAACAGCACAAGAAAGCCTGTGGTTGGGAATGGAGAGAAAATATCGGAAGTCGTGATGAGAATTGCAAAGAGGATGATTACTTCCGCTGACGTATTCGACACAGATGATTGATTGATTGAATGATTGATGAATTCTGCTAGCCACACTAAAACAATCTTTATACAGAGGTGGATGTTAAAATACACGTCAAGCAAATGATTCATAACTAAAAGCTAAACCAGTCCAATATTTAACATTGTAAACGGAAACATCCACTGCTCCAGACAGACAGCAGGTGAGACCACATCCTAGCAGAGAGAGAGAGAGAGAGAGAGAGAGAGAGAGAGAGAGAGAGAGAGAGAGAGAGAGAGAGAGAGAAGAAAAAATGATATACCTTTATATAATGGCAGAGAGAGAGAGACAGACAGAAAAATTATCTACTTTTAGCCTATATATTGGCAGAGAGAGAGAGAGAGAGAGAGAGAGAGAGAGAGAGAGAGAGAGAGAGAGAGAGAGAGCTTTAAGATGCAGACCAAGGCCACTCATCATGTCCAACCAGACGCCTTGGAGTAAGCGCCAGTGACTTTCTAGTTTCTCCACACAAGAGGAGCAAAATCTCATTCATTCACTCGAAGAGGATCCGACATTTTGACTCACTACTGGTCTCCTTCCCTTGACCAACATCGCCTCAAAACCTAAATACCTGCATCGCTGCGCTCTTGAAAAGAAAAGCAGATGCCGGTGGCTATTTCATTCCTACGTATCGCTATCGCTTTTGCCAGCTTTCAGCCAAGACGAGAGAGAGAGAGAGAGAGAGAGAGAGAGAGAGAGAGAGAGAGAGAGAGAGAGAGAGATCTACTTTTATATGCTAGCATGAGAGAGAGAGATCTACTTTTATATGCTAGCATGAGAGAGAGAGAGAGAGAGAGAGAGAGAGAGAGAGAGAGAGAGAGAGAGAGAGAGAGAGAGAGAATCTACTTTTATATGCTAGCATGAGAGAGAGAGAGAGATCTATTTTTAAATGATACCATATGAGAGAGAGAGAGAGAGAGAGAGAGAGAGATCTACTTTTATATGCTAGCATATGAGAGAGAGAGAGAGAGAGAGAGAGAGAGAGAGAGAGAGAGAGAGATCTACTTTATGAGAGAGAGAGAGAGAGAGAGAGAGAGAGAGAGAGAGAGAGAGAGATCTACTTTTGATGAGAGAGAGAGAGAGAGAGAGAGAGAGAGAGAGAGAGAGAGAGAGAGAGAGAGAGAGAGAGAGAGCCTACATTTATATGTTAGCAGGGACAAAGATTGAAAAAATAACTACCTTTATATACTGGCAAGCAGAGAGAGAGAGAGAGAGAGAGAGAGAGAGAGAGAGAGAGAGAGAGAGAGAGAGAGAGAGAGACGGGGGAAGGTAGGTTAGGAGGGTGGGTCAAATCGTACCTTGACCTTGATTGCCTCGTGCCAAAGAAGGAGAGCTGAAAAAATACCTGTTTATAAGACAGCTGTGAGTGACTTATTGTGACGTAACGCTGACGGCACAGGTGTTTCCAATCACCCAGATATGATTTACCTTTAAAACACTTCCTTCGATTTACTTTACTCTGACTGGAGGAGTCAGGGAGATCTCCTCTGCCAAAAGAGAAAACACTCTTATTTTCAATATCTAGGTCGTGACAGACACTTGGCACGTACTCTCTCTCTCTCTCTCTCTCTCTCTCTCTCTCTCTCTCTCTGTACGTGTGTGTGTGAGACTTAATGAGAAAGTAGAATAAAATGTCACCCCTCACTTTATTTATTTGTTAATTATTTTTTCTAAAGTCTGGTCTCTTCTTCCTGAATTTCCCATTACCTTCTGTTATTGCATTCAGCTGAACACCATATTCATTGCAAGCTTGAATTTCAAGTCAATGGCCCCTGTGGGCTTGTTCTACATGAAAAATTTCATCTTCTGAATAATAATAATAATAATAATAATAATAATAAGGTAACTTAATTTTTCTAAAAAAAATACCTTCATAAATGCTTAACACCGCGTTCAAACTAACGAAGCAACTCGCCAATATACGAAAAAAGAAAAAGGTAGGACCTGAAAACTATTTCAGCTCTAAGATTTTACGAAGATAACAGCGTGCCTAGGATGACACAACCTTTACCAAGGCGTGAAATTAACTAGGCATCGGCTTAAAATCATTTTGACCGCCACACGGATACTCTCCACTGGCCCAGAATCATTTGTTCAGTTTGATATTTATCTGTTTTGTATTCCTAACTGTTCATTATACACAAATACACACATTATATATATATATATATATATATATATATATATATATATATATATATATATATATATATATACTGAATTTTGTCACTTAAACAAGCGCGACTTTTTCCTATTATCAAATATTAGGCACTAATAGCGTTTAATATTTAGTTCACTACACCTCGGGAATCTTATACTCCTAGAGAGTTTTGCAGGGCAGGAGCAATTATAATTCCTTTGGGTTTTAAATTATTCCTACGGTATAGCGTGATTCGATACCGAATATGTATGCCTTAATATGTGTAAATATATATATATATATATATATATATATATATATATATATATATATATATATATATATATAATATATATATATATATATATAATATATATATGTATATGTATGTATGTATATATACACACACATATATATATAATTATTATTATTATTATTCAGTAGATGAAACCTATTCATAAGGAACAAGCCCACAGGGTCCATTGACCTGAAATTCAAGCTTCCAAAGAATATGGCGTTCATTATGAAAAAATAGAAAAAAAAATTACTATCTACAACCACGGCTGAACTTTTGGACAAACATGCTACTCTGCCACACTGATTAACAGCGTTCAACTTCATAGCCTGTAAATTCAATGAAAATCAAAGAACCTATGTGTACGAATGTACACTACAATTGATAAAAGCGAAATAAATAGAAAGACGTCATCTTGGAGACCCTCGATTTGGGAAAGTTACCTTACACTGGACTGGACTTTAGCCTTACCCACTGACATGTGTCAATCAAAGTCCGCACTAGGTTATACATGAGCCTTGCACTTCTTCCTGTTTATCAATCGTCTCGGAACACTTGGCAAGGCTGTGATAAGGAGGCACGACATTCTTATTTATAGATAAAACATATGGTTTATCAATCACAATATCTGTCATGGTTTCAAGATAGAAAGTATAAAAAAACTAAATATGTTACATTCTACATAGGTTAGTTGAAATGAATCTAAACCCTAGATATGTATGATTTTAAATAGCCATATCGCCACACACACACACATACACACACACAAACACGCGCGCGAGCGCGCACGCACGCACACACACACTGATAGCTGCCCAATGCAACGTGTTATCTATTTAGTCCATCTTATCTCCGCGGAGTGTTGATTACAGGACACTGCCGCACTTAGTAATATGTATCTACCGGTGTTGAAAGACAACAGACATTACTGCACTAATACAATTTGACTCGCGTTTTAATATTTTATTTACAGTTATATTTATTAATTAATTTGTTAATGTATCTTTTTCTATTAACTGTTCTCCTTTTTCTGTATTTCCCATTTTCACCTCGTTACATCTTTCGAATGAACACCATATTCTCTGGAAGCTTGAATTTCAAGCCAATGGCCCCTTTGGTGGGCTTGTTCCATATTAACAGGGTTCATCTTCCGAATAATAATAATAATAATAATAATAATAATAATAATAATAATAAGTTCATAAACACACACACGGAAAAACCAACTCATTCGATTTTTACTGAAGAGAACAACACCAGTCGAGCCCAACTTGGCGCCTCATGCTCGAGACACAAAAATGGCGTTCATTGCCAAGACATGTGGCTGGGTACTTTTTTTTTTATCTTTAATTGCTGGGAAGAGGATATGACAAACCTCTTCACAATCTCGAAAAGCAAGAGGTACAAATGCAGCAGTAACTTATTTCGTTCGGTAAATGGAAGGACGAGAAGAAACATAAATTGGAATTGGAAAATGATATTTAGGACAAAGTTATTCGGCTCTGGAAAGGAAACTGAGAGAAAAAGGTTTAAAGGTGTAACAGGAAAAAACATCGCAGCTGCATTATGAAACGAATTTAGGACAGGGCGAAAAGTAAGATGGAAGAGAGTATATGAACGGACGTACAGTAAAAGGAATGAAAGGGGTTGCAGTTAGGGGCCGAAGGGACGTTGCTAAGAACCTTAAGTAATGCCTACAGTGCACCACGTGAGATGCACATGCAGACAACACTACCAGCCTACGTAGTCGACAAACAAGAGGTACAAATGCGGCAATAGCTTGACAAAGTTCAGAAAAGGAGAGACGAGTATAAACATAAATGAACAATGAGTAAAAAGCCACAATAATATAAATGAGAGACTGTATTTTTCCAAAATACAAAAAGGATAAAAGAGTTGGCTGAAGAGGACCGTTGCGCAAACGGTCGACAGCTCCCCTGTTTTATCCTTTTCGTATTTTGGAAAAATACAGTCTCTCATTTACATTACTGTGGCTTTTTACTCATTATTTCCGATCACAATATAGTGATGGCCCAAACATAAATGAACAATGATGCAACGAAGATAAGGGAGTTAAAAGAAATAATAGGGAGCAAAGGGCAAGTGTAAACGATAAATAACTATAAAACTGATAGGGATAAATGAAAAAGACAAAAGTAATCAGATTCCTCAGATAACGAGACAGAATACGAAGGGCCAACGACGTCCAATATAATTGTAAAACGAATTCATTCTGATCAGTTTTAATTTTCTAAAAAGAAACTTTTGTGCCGGCTTTGTCTGTCCGTCCGCACTTTATTCTGTCCGCCCTCAGATCTTAAAAACTACCGACGCTAGAAGGCTGCAAATTGGCATGTTGATCATCTACCCTCCTACCGACGCTAGAGGGCTGCAAATTGGTATGTTGATCATCTGCCCTCCTACCATCAAACATACCAAATTGCAACCCTACAGCCTCAGTAGTTTTCATTTTATTTTGCTTCTGGCAACGATATAGGCCAGGTCACCACCGGGCCGTGTTTAAAGTTTCATGGGCCACGGCTCATACAGCATTATACCGAGACCACCGAAAGATAGATCTATTTTCGGTGGCCTTGGTTATACGCTGTAGCGGCTGTACAGAAAATCCGATTGCGCCGAAAAAACTTCGGCGCATTTTTTTACTTGTTTAAATGAAATCTAATAAAAAGTCACGTCACTCTCATAAACGGAAATTAATAGACGCATCAACGTACCACTTTTTTAGAAGGGATCTTCACAGTTCTCCTCCCCCCTAATAAAACATCACTTGACCAGAATGGGAGGAATCCTCTTTGGCCCTCGACTCATAAATAAGAGGATTCATTGAAAATCCTCCTTTAACGACCTCTCCTAAGCCACCAAATACAGCCCAAGAACCACCAGCAGTCTCTCTCTCTCTCTCTCTCTCTCTCTCTCTCTCTCTCTCTCTCTCTCTCTCTCTCTCAAAATGAGCAACGTTTGGAGAAATACACAGCATAAATAAAAGATACAAGATGTAAGCCACTAAATACAGACCAAGAACCAGCAGTCTCTCTCTCTCTCTCTCTCTCTCTCTCTCTCTCTCTCTCTCTCTCTCTCTCTCTCTCTCTCTTTCTTAGAATGCCGCGACGCTAAGAAATACACAACATTAATAAGAGATATGAATATGATATAAACCACCAAATACAGCCAAAGAACCCGCAGTCTCTCTCTCTCTCTCTCTCTCTCTCTCTCTCTCTCTCTCTCTCTCTCTCTCTCTCTCTCTCTCTCTCTCAAAAAAAAGCAACGCTAAGAGAAATACTTACCATCAGTAAAATAAAAGAATGTTCAAACAATGCTCGTAAAAATCAAACTGGTTTTCCTGGCCATCATGAAGACTTAATAATTGTGACGTCATCCAGGAAAGAAAACATTCAAATTTGAAAATCCTCCTTAGGCATACAAAGGACATACCATGCCCATTTAACGGATTCTTCAACTCTCCACAACAGCTGAACATAACACATTCAACTTCCAGCCTTAATGAGAAAGTCTGAAGCCTAATTCAGATTAAAGTTAGCTTGCATTTCTAAATGAATTTCTCATTACCCATATAGAAACAACTGTGCAATATACAAGAATAAAGGTAAATACTGCAAATCCTTACCAGTTATGAGCATGGAGGCGGAGGGAAGGAGAAGACGACGAAGGCTAAAGTTCAGATAGAAGGATAAAATGGCAAATGACATGCGGAAGAAAGGTTGAGGAAGTCAGGATGCATTGGACAGAGGAAGGCGGAGAAGGCTAATAGGAAACAGCGACCCCATATAGAAACTGGCAAAGTTGAAGACAAAGACTGCACATCTTTACCAGATTAAACAAAGTACCACCATACAACAAATACTTGATTCCTCTAACAAGGAAAATAAAGCACTTTATATATATATATAATAATAATAATAATAATAATAATAATATTATTATTATTATTATTATTATTATTATTATTATTATTATTAAGATGAATCCTATTCAAATGGAACAAGCCCAAAGGAGCCACTGACTTGAAATTTAAGCTTCCAAGGAACATGGCTTCATTTGAAAGAAATAACACAAGGTATCAGACAATACAGAAAGAGAAAATCTAGTCCTTACAAAAACATAAACAAATTAACAAATATATAGATAAACGATCTATAACACTGTAAATGCTTGATAAACTGGGAATAATGACTTGGAATAATGACTTGAAGTTAAAGCTTCCAAAGAAAACGATGTTCATTTTAAAGAAATAACATAAGGTAATATGAAATACAGAAAGAGATCAGTTATTAGAAAAAATTTATTGACAAACAAATAAATACATAGACAAACGATCTATAACACTACAAATCCTTAATAAACTGGAAATAACTGACTGGTTATGAACAAACAAACTTTGATGTGGCAGCACGAGATACGAACATGAAAAACGACTACGCCTTAGGTGCAATGAAAGACTCCTTTCACTCCCTTGCGCAGTTATGGAATAAAACGGAGAAATGGAAGAGATCGCTGACCTCTTGGGCATTCGTTTTCGAAATTACAGGGCGTGACGTCACCCCTGCATTTACGCGTAATGCAAATGGCGAGTGCAAAGCGAAGTCACTGTTTTCATTTCAAGTTAGAATGTACAAGTATATGTATATGTAAGTATGTACATACATTAAATAAATATATTTTGTATTATATATATATATATATATATATATATATATATATATATATATATATATATATATATATATATATATATATATGGCGTGGGCAGTGGACACAATCTAACCACAGACAAAACTACTGGCTCTTTCAAGGGCAAACAGCTCATAACCCTTCCTATGGATGTGCTTGACTTGATACCCATGTGCTAGCAGTCCACAGCACAGAGACTGACCTGAAATATGTGGCTGCCTATGGCTCAGCTGTGATTAACAAGTAATTTCCTCTCCCAAAGGGTTCACAACTCACTAGTAGGTGTTTCTAAGCTTTAGGACATAAAAAACCTAAACATTTGGACTTCGTACTGCAGCAGTCAGCAGGTAGAACTGGTTATTGCCACCACAGTGACTGAGAAAGTAAGATAGGACGGTAGAATCGACAAGGGAACAACACAGAGTGGATTTATGACATGGAAGAGAGCGCGTGAACCAAATATCTGTTACTATAGTAATGTGAACGAATGAATGATTTTAAGCTATCTGGCGTCGTGACTTCTATGGTCATTGACACCGATATAGAAAAGGGGATAAGTTGTATAATACAGAAATGGACCTACAACTGGCAGACCTCAGCGTGAACGGGTGTCGAGAATGCAATGGTATAGGAAATTATGTGAGGTCTAGAAGGTCATGTGGTGGTATATCAGACTTCTTGTTGTTGTTTTCAGCTTAGTCCTTAGTCGGGGTCGCTGTATTTACCAAGCATCCTCTTAATTTTCTACCCTGAGCGACTCATTTCTTGATATTGAAGACACTTTTTTATGGACAGACACTCATATGAATATGGTCGTGACCACGGTCTTAATTTTTTTCTCTGGAGTCATCCCCTGTTAGAGGAAAAAGATTGAGGTTTGCCTTTAAATTATTAGCGTTTTTACTCTTAGATATTAGGCCACAAATAGCCTACCCCTTATTATGGAGAGAGAGAGAGAGAGAGAGAGAGAGAGAGAGAGAGAGAGAGAGAGAGAGAGAGAGAGAGAGAGCAACATTGCATAAACCCTACACGTGTCTCCAAAGAGGGCGGCGATTCCAACCCCACAAGCCCAGGGAGGCCATTTCTACCAAAAGCTCAAGCAATCAATATCCGGTCAACCTGCAGTGCGGTACGCATTCTAAAATGCTTTACCTCGTCACATCGATACTTTATAAAAAAACAAAAGCTGCATAACAGCTTCATTCATACTGAAATAAAACAACAAAACGATGCCTCTGTCGTTTGAAGAATAAATGAACAGAGGTAGAGAGAAGCCCGATATAAGATTGTTTGTTTATGAACTGAAAGCGATTTGGACCCGTTTCCTCAGAGGTCAATTGGTCCTATGCTGACATAACCAGAGAGCTGGGTTAAATAGTCTTTGATGGTTAGCCTCCTGAGGTGGGTCGCAGACAGTGAAAAAGGTATGTGGGGGGGGGACCAATTATGCTAATCTAAATACGGCGAAATTAAGATGGATAACTTGAAAGGAAATAAATAAAATAAGCAGACTTGCCAACCACATTTCGACAACCGAAATCAGTGCAACAAATTAATATAGAACAAGCGCCAAATTCCATTTACGCTCTTAGTTATAGATACGAGTATACCGAAAATGAAGATGGAAAATTAAAATGAAATAAAATCAAGCAGACCTACCAACCATATTTCAACAGCCGAAATCAAAGAAACACAAACCAATATAAACCAATGGCCAGTGTTATGCAATCCATACCACAAGGTATCAAGGTCAGTGAGGAAAAAAATCGTCTAACGATGCGTCTTTAGTAAAATTATTTATACTAACAAAGAATATTTACAATAATAATAACCGTGGAGGACACTGTCAGAAAAAGTCCATCTAGTAATAAAATTTTGTTGGTGTTGAACGGAGCTAGGGTATATACCAGTAAAGGTTCTCGCTCCCGGAGATGCCAGTAATTTTAGAAGCATGTATTGATGAGGAATTTTATGTGATAAAATAACCTTTAACCTTTCATCGCTAGACCGAGTTCAGATATTGGAAATCGTAACGAACTACGTAAACAACAATAAATGACAAAACAGAACACGTTGATTGGAGCATAACAGAAACCAAAAGATCTTTTTTCATGATATCACACGACAAGAATACGAAGATAGAAACAAACTTCAGGACAAAGACCTCCAATAAATGAAATTTACTTGTGGTCTTGCTGATATCATGAAGGTTTCTTTAATAACCATGGCAAATGAATCGGACCAAGAGAACTAAACAACGCTAAATAGATTTAACATGTAAAATAAAAATACAGAACATTCAGTCATATAGAGAAAAAAAAAACGGGTTTATTTGAGCAAGGGGAAGAACGAAGAATTACCGAGAATATAGTGTACATCGCCATGACTATAGGCTAATTCTTCACGCGGATGTTGGATGTCCTCAACAATGCTACGCTAAAATACAGAATTTTCTAACAAAACAGCAGGTTTACAAATACGATATTTCATATCACTAGATTCATTCTCTCTCTCTCTCTCTCTCTCTCTCTCTCTCTCTCTCTCTCTGATAATTAAATTGGTACATTCGTTTTAAAACATAATGCGCACTTGACCTATTTTTGCTAGGTACCGTATATCTTAAGTTTTCTCTCTCATCACCATAATAGCCCCACGATGCTCTATCTGCTCTCGCTCACACATCACTAGTTCCTGGATGCGCGCTCGCTCTCTCTCTCTCTCTCTCTCTCTCTCTCTCTCTCTCTCTCTCTCTCATCTCATCATTAGTCCCAAGATGCTCTATCTTCTCTCGCTCACACATCAGTAGTCCCTGGATGTTCTCTCTCTCTCTCTCTCTCTCTCTCTCTCTCTCTCTCTCTCTCTCTCTCTCTCTCTCTCTGCGCGAGGAGGAAAATTAAAACAGCCAATCACAAAGAATAAGGTCAATCGTGAAATTAACGTTCCGAATGCCAGTCCTAAACCAGACTCCATTAGCCATAAATTCCGTCTCCTTCTCTCAGTAACAACCCAAAAGGAATCGGCGGATCGGCGCCCGGGCCATGGATCCTTAAATTCGTCAGTCCCACTTTCCTCCTGCAGCAATATATGAAACCCCCTTCCTCCCCCCACTATTCCAATCCCAACAGCTAAGTTGGAAGTTTTACGACAAAACTTCATTTCCCCCCTCAGAGAGTTTTAGGCTCAGCAACTGCAAGTGCATGCAGTGGAGTTTAAAGTTTATTATTTTACATGTATATATATATATATATATATATATATATATATATATATATATATATATATATATATATATATATGTGTGTGTGTGTGTGTAAATATGTATATATAGGCCTACATGCATTTAATATATGTATATATATAATATATATAGGCCTACTGTATATACATAAACTTCGAAGTAGTGTTAAAGTAACTACACTAACAGTATGGGCTAGTTGTTATAGCATAGTCTGCATGTATAGAAGCATGTGTCAATTGACAAAAAATCAAAAGTGGGACAAATTACACACTCACATACACACCCACTTCCATCCACAGACACACACACACATACATACACACACACACACACACACACATATATATATATATTCAAATAGTTTCGTAGTAACTATAGTAACATTATATATAGCCTAGTTGCTATAGCATCGCCTGTGTAAACAGGAGCATAAGTTAATTCCTGCAAATACGTAAAGAAGACAGAATTCACAAGAGAACCGGCTCATGAATTATACATCACCTTCAAGTAGAGGCTTCGCACTTTTAAGGTTAGCTATTAAGCAGCCAATTATCATGCGCTATTAACTCTATTCCGTACGACCAAGACGAGAGAGAGAGAGAGAGAGAGAGAGAGAGAGAGAGAGAGAGAGAGAGAGAGAGAGAGAGAGAGAGAATGTTTCACAACTCGATGTCTCGCATACCATACATCACATCCTTGAACAAAAAAGGAAATATTTCTACACACACATTTACATGCATAATATGATAATGGCAGTCTATGGTGGGTCACAGCCACAGTAGAGAATGGTATCCCTCCAACACACCCTTTCTGAAACACTTGCCGAGAACCAGGTCAACGCATCTTGCAGCTGCTTCCATCGAGACTATGACAAACGCGCACACACACACAATGTGTGTGTGTGTGTGTGTGCACACACACATAATATGTGTATGTATATATATATATATATATATATATATATATATATATATATATATATATATATATATATATATATATATATATATATATATATATATATATATATATATATATATATATATATATATATATATATATATATATATATATATATATATATATATATATATATATATATATATATATATATATATATATATTATATATTAGTTTTAGTGATCACGTCCACATATATATCATCGAAACTAATTCATATGTGTGCAAATTCATTTTATACAGTTCCGACAGTATCTAATCTGTCTTCTAAGCTCACATTGCCTCTAAAAGTCATGCACCTGTCACATTATCCTTTGACAGATACTTGCACGTGCACGTTCTTCCCCCCATCCCCCCTTTTTTTACAGGTACAGAAACTAAGTCGTCTTTTCAAAAGATTATGCTGAAATAGGCTTTTGAAACTTTTGTGCTGTAATGCTCCTTACCTTTGCTAAAAGTTTATGCAGAAGAATTCACATCTAATTAAGTTTTTTTTTTTGTAGAAAATCTCACTTGTCATCTACTCAAACGTTTGTGCAGAAAAGCTCACGTCTCATCTAAATGATGTTTGTGCAGAAAAGCCCACGTCTCACCTAAATAATGCGTATGTGCAGAAAAGCCCACGTCTCATCTAAATAATACGTTTGTGCAAAAATGCTCTTGGAGATATCTAACCTAATTAGACGTGAGTTGAAAAGCTCACTCATCATCTGCTCCAACGTTTGTACATAAAAGCTCACATCTAATCTAATAAACGTTTTTGCAGAGCTCATGGATATATCTAATCCAAATAAAAGTGGTGCCAAAAACCTCATACAAGGATCTGATCTAGGCTAATTAACCGTTCATGCACAAAAGCTCAAATGTCACCTAATTACTTTACTAAACGTTTGAGCTGAAAGGATCACTTGTCATCTGTTCCAACGTTTATGCAGCAAAGCTCACTTCCCATCCGTTCCGGCTATACGCCTTCGTCGCATAATCATCTCAAATGCCTCGGCCTGTTCCCAACCACTTCCTACTACTCTCTCTCTGAAAGCCTTGAAGTGCAAGTCTAGACAAGGAAAGCGTCGCAAACTCCGCTCTTTAGAGAACTGTAACCTAAAAGAGACACATTAGGCCTTGTTCGAGTTAACGCTACAAAAGGAATGGAAGAAAAACATTCACGTGTCTTGGGTTTGATGTCGATGTTAAGAGGTTGAGAGAAGTTGGGATTCACCAGCTTGACAAAAAAAGACTACAATATTAATTATGATAGCAGGTGGTACAGTTAATCAAAATCAATAATATTTAAAAAACGCATCTTATCAGTAAACCAACGTGGAAAGAGTCTCAAAGTCTCAATGTCTGAGACGTGTCGCATACACCTGTCAGCAAACTTGTCGCATGCATATCACAAACAGACTGAAAGCAACCAAAAGACTCTAAGTGGAGAGTGAATCTTTGGCCAATACTGCATAATCGTAACTAGAACTGGTTACGACTAGCAGTAAGTAGTTAACTTGTATTCAACCTGTTTGCGATATGTATTTGATAAGTTGCTGTTATGTATATGACCTGTTAATGACATGAGCATCGATGAATATATATGAAAAAATGGAGACATGAAACAACAAAAATATTATGAAGGGACTTCTAACATCACGGCACCCATTTCATTCGATAAAGTGTCCCAAGACCTAAAAAGATGTGAATACTTTTAGGCGCATTCAGGAAGAAATAAAGGCATATACAGCACAAAATAACTAGACAATCAGGAGAACTGTGACTATATTTGATAAATCAAATGGGCAGGCCTAAAGGGCGGTAAGAAAGAAGATAAGAGAGCCTATAAAAGTAAACAAGGATAATGATGTGGAGTCAACGATGATAAAAAAAATCCCCATTATAATGAGGCTCTTTTCGAATCAAATGTTCATTCTTTGTCACGAACCACAAAGCATCAAAATACATCAAATCACAAAGTAAATACCGTATATGAGTAAGCAAACACAGTGTTTACGCCTCATATGAATCGCTCCAAAACGTCGCAATATTCCTGGCATTCGATAAAAAAATTAAAAGTAAGAATTTCCAGTCCCTGGAAAAAGCAAATAATCCATACACTGGATCGAATAATCAATGGGATTCCCTGAGGCTTTACAGGAAAGGATCTTTTCCTGGACAGTGGCATAACAAAGGTTGACTTCCGGCAACAGCATAATAGACATTAAGAAACATCGCTTGAAAGTGACATTTTCTCTCTCTCTCTCTCTCAACAAATACTTGCTACAAAAGACACGGGTATTAGCAGACCACATAGTTAGAAAATTTCTTGGCAAAAAATACAACTTCTATGTACGGTATATCACAGTCTTGAAATAGCCTATGGGGGGATTTATTTATTGACTGATTTTATGGTTACTAAAACTTGCGTCACAAAATGGAGAGAGAGTGAGAGAGAGAGAATTTTCAAAAGTAGAAAACAAATTAACACCCATTCTCTACCTGTCTCTTGAAATAGCTAATGAGAGAGAGAGAGAGAGAGAGAGAGAGAGAGAGAGAGAGAGAGCTCTTGACTGTGGCACCACCTCACAAGCAACCACCTTCACCCCATTTCCCGCCCACCTTAATCGTCGCCTTCCGGTTGCAAAGACGCTGGGCCGGCCCCACTTTTTCTGTCACGCCCTTCAATCGTCTCAAACCCAAGCAGTTTGTAGTAATAGCAATAGTAATGGTTAGCATTCCAAAATGCCAGAGGTTAGTAGCAGAAATAGTAGCAATGGTTACTATGGAGAAACAAATCCACAGTAAAAGGAAAATTGAAGAGATTCCCGAAAGCTCTCTGTAGAGTTTTATTTTTAAATGTATGTACCCATACATAACTGTGGATTTGTTTCTCCATTTCAAGACTCATGCTACTATGAGTATTTTTTAAAGATGGTCACCATATTCAAGTTCTGCTGTTTGCTATATTAATACTGGTACATGAACACCTCAACTTAACGATACTTTGGGGTCTTGCTTTCTGATAAGCAACAAAATTCCGGTAAGTAACAAAGACATCATATTATAGCCCGCACTTCATTACTATTTTCTAGATAACTTACAGTTAACAGCAACTCAACATCGTTCCTAACCTAAATTAACATGTACTTCGCACTTAGCATTCAATTTAAGAGATTTATTTAAAAATATATCATATCTGAGATAGAAGTATAGCAAAAGACTCATGATATTACAGTTGATAAGTACACGTGTCACTCTGGCTAAATTAAATAACAACTAAACTCCTTGAAACTACTATTGGAAAAAAACACAAAACCAGAACCTAGCCAAGACTGGTACGATCCTTTTGGGGGGCATGAACTTCTAAATTTAAATATAAAATATTGAAAATTGTGATAATCTTGAATGTCAAGTGTTAAAAAATAAGCTTTTCAGCTAAGCTTTCCTAACATCATGACCAAACGAAAGCCAAATGTCTTTCACCACACTTTCGTACTCAACAGTAAGAAGCATATGGCTAGTCCCTCAGGACACAGAATTCTTAGGGAATCTGAAAAATAGACAAGTGTTCTAGACCTTGAAAAAATTAACCTGGTTGAGTCCCGCGTTTCATGAAATCAAGTGGCCAAAGATGTTATTAGGATCAAAGAAGCATGAGAAATGAGCTTCATTTATTTTAAGTGGACAAATCTGAAAGCAACGAGAGTCTCCTAAAGCGTAACGCAATCATCAAAAGGCCAAAGCAACAGGCACTTAATTTGGGTCTGATGATATATAATTAGCAATACGTACAGATCAATGTTAGTTCATTAGCGCTGAGCTAATTGAACACGTGTTGTTACTCAGTTTTCATTTATAATAGATGAATGGCTACTGGAAAGATTCACAGAGAGAACAATTTCTTAACGGAATTGAATAATGGTGTTGCAGTCAATTGTAATACAATACTGTACAGCAATGTGAGCCATAATATATCAAATATAACAAATAATGCCTGTTGCAGTGTGTACATTACCACAATGTGATTAAATGAGGAGACTGCACATCAGAGAGAGAGAGAGAGAGAGAGAGAGAGAGAGAGAGAGAGAGAGAGAGAGAGAAATACCTTTGAAAGACCTGTCAGTCACACATTAGACAACACAACGCATCAGCACGTCAATGGAGACCTAACGAAGCTGAGGTCTAAAACATTTTGGTAAGGATCCACGGAACTTCAAAGGGAAACTCCCTTCGGATGAAGCCCTGATAAATAAAAAAAAAAAATCGAAAATCTTCATGACCTTCCCTAGTTCTGTGCCAGACTGAAGGTGATGAAAGAAAGTGTACCTCGTTGTTTCTCAACCTTCACAAATCAATAGTAAACATAGCTGATCTTGAAAATAGTTTCTAGGTACCCTGTAATCAATGTTACCTCGATCTAGCACTTGGTATTCAGTTATTATTATTATTCAGGAGATGATCCCTATTCATATGGAACAAGCCCACTGAGGGCACTGACTTGAAATTCAAACTTCCAAAGAATAGGGTGCTCATTAGGAAGTAAGAGAAGGTACAGGGAAATGCTGAAGAGATCTCACTTACTAAAATGAAAAAAACAAATTAGCAAATTAATATATCCACAAAAATGCACTAAAATGCACGGAGAATAGCATTCAATGCCCAAGCCACTTCTAACATCATTGCTTGCAGTAACTGCAACAAGCAATACCCAAGCCCACTGAGAGGGGCCTAGGGCCTCGACGAGGTAATCCCTCACACCCGGAAGGGTAGAACCGATCTGGAGGCAGATCTCTCATAATGACAGCAGAAAGGCTCCACACACCACAGAGGTCACAGCCGTCAAATAATCGACCTGAAACAGCACAATGCGACAAGTGTCTCCACAAAAAAAGGACGGTTCCATTGTTTGGGGGCTTTTTCCAACGCAGCGCAGCCCGAAAAAAAAACTTTCGTCACATCGCTGAATAGGGGAAAAAAAAAAAAAAGGTCGACACGACGTGGGTAGGAAGAATCTCTCTCGGGCATCTGAGGGCGTAAACCCCTCGAAGAGATATGAGGAAAGAATGGGAAAAAATAAAAAAAATATAAAGATAAAATTCAATCCTTAAGGCTCACCAAGTACTGACTCATTAAACAGCCCAACAGTAAATACGACCATTAAGGAAAAGGCAATATGCATCTTTGTTCATAAGGACCAACATAACATTGAGGAAAATCCTCGATGATATTCAAAAATGTCATATGGTGACAGCTATATACGCAATAACTTCGTGGAAATAACACCGGTTAAAATGATCAAAATCAATAACTCACCATTATATATAATAACAATATCCCAGAGGTTGTTCAAACCTGGCATATGGTGACAGCTGATAATTACAGTGTTTTTACATCTAAATAGCGAGAACTTCATTTCATATAACGACACTTAATATTAACAAAAAGCGCAATTCATGATAATACACTAGTCTATCCGTTACAAGAATAGCATAACAAGGATAATGATCATGGATATTCAAACCTGTCACACAGTGACAGCTGAGGCTGTTGGGTACGTGATAATTAGAGTATTTTACATGTATGCCAGAATTTCATTAAAATAAACACACTTAATATTTACATGAACAATAACACACGATAAAATACTCGTAGGTATATAAAAGAATAACAAAACATATGACGACACAAACAATAAAACATAGGCTACAGTGGCAAGTCTAAATCTACGTTGTAATCTGACAAACATCTGAATTTCCTAAAGATAACCAAAACAGCTTGTGCAACAAAAAGCTGCTCGACAGGAGAGAGAGAGAGAGAGAGAGAGAGAGAGAGAGAGAGAGAGAGAGAGAGAGAGAGAGAGAGAGAGAGAGAGAATTCGTCTTTTATACGAAATTTAAAAAGTGAAAATCTTATCAAGCAGGCGGCCATGAATTCCTCCAAAACTTAACCATGACCTTAATGTAACTTCGACTTGATTCGCGCCAGGCACCGAAAAAAAAGATGCCTAATGTCTTTACCGGCCGGCAGAAGAAGAAATCTGACTGCCCAACGCAACTGAAGTTAATTGTCTACTTATACTATTCTGTGTGTTGTGTGCTTGCAAGTATGTAGGCTACGTATGTATGTAGGCTTAGGCTATGTACACATGTACTGTACGTAAACATATTCCAATTCCACAACCTAAGTGTAGTTGATAAACAATGGCGAAAAAAAGACTACGAACGAGTAAAAATTACGAACAAAAGGCAGAGAGAAGGAAGGCAAAAAAAAAAAAAGTGAAAAAGAAAGTGGAACCCGAGAGGGGAGGATCTGCAGCATTACGCTAACTTGCTCTTGACAAAGAGTCAGAGGATCAACCTGCTTCAGGGACACACCCGGAAGTGCCTTTGAGAAAAGATGCCTTGCAAAAGACTACGCTAAATGTGAAAAAAAATTTGCAACCATTTCGAACCTTTTTTTTAAGGATACCTAAAACCCCGAACTTTAGGGGAAAAAGAAAACCACGGGAAAATATACAGTTAGCCATGTACTATTTGCAAAAGACTACAGCAAATAAGAACGAAAAACAACAATTTGCAACCATTTCGAACCTTTTATAAAGGATACTTAAAATCGCAATCTTCAGGGGTTAAATAACAGGTGACTAATTTCTCCTTGCCTTCTTGGAACCATCTTAGGAATGATCGCTTCAGGTGAAACTAATGGCTACCAGACATGACCATCACCAACTCAATTTTTTCAGGTGAAAGAGTGCCCCCCAACAGACATGCCAGATTTAATTACAGACCGAATTTATTATATATGTATGGGATGACCAATAACTTCGTCATCCTATCACAAACTAATGCAAATTAGTAGCAAAATACCACACACAGGAATCTAACAAACATTATTTCCAATGAAAATGATCTGAAACTACTAACGTGAACTAAGTTACCTTCATAATAACTACCGAGGTGGGACTACACATTTCAATTACGTGAATAATAGTAAGCAGCTATATTGTACGGTAATAAAAAGAACTGAAATGCAAACATACATATTGACCTTTGTAATCTAGAAAAAGAATAAGTTTTTATCAACTTGGTGAGAGAGAGAGAGAGAGAGAGAGAGAGAGAGAGAGAGAGAGAGAGAGAGAGAGAGAGAGTGTGTATTAAGTGTGCATCTAAAGTTGTAACAAACACTCCATCCAAGCTGTAATAATTCATCCTGTTTAGGTGAGCAACTAGTCAAGTGGTTCCATGACATAAAGGGGCCAGGATTATGAGTTGCTACTGAAGACTAGTCCGGACATATTTACGAGCCCTGTTCATCCACCTGTTCAACCACTTTACTTAACAACAACAACAACAATAATGCTCACAAAATCCAGGCATAACTTACTTTACGTATACAATGGAAACGACGTACGATATTTTTACGAATGTGCAAAATTCAAGGCCATGCTGCTAATGAATTTGAATTCTAACGTAAACAAAATACTGGGGCAATCGGCATGAGGCCACTGGTTTTGTTACAAAGAAGTAGCCAACGGTTCTGGTATAAAAATCAGAAGGAGTAAACAGGGGCCCACTTTCTTTTTATCAGGACAAAACTCCAGACAAGAAAGAGAAAACATGCCTACTGGCTGAAAGCAGGCCACAGTTTTCAGTTTGAAGGAAACAAAACAAAGCAAGGTAACCTTATTCGTCAGATGCTGCTACCGTCAGCACACTACACTTTTATCAATGTACATGGTTACATCAAGTTGAACATTTTTTAACGATTCATCTACATTAATATATAGTAAGCAATTATTGCCACAATGTCCTGAGTAAGTACACCCACGAGATTTCATTACCGGACTGTTTCACTTGTGGGGAAGCCTAGGCCTATTCTCATAAATAAACGGTGGGTGTGTAGCTTATACCACAGAAAAAGAAGCCTGATTTAGCCCCCAAAACCTGACCCTACCTAACTGTCCCAGAACAATTCTGGGCAACTGCCCAACTGCGCCAAAAACTTGCCCCCCAACATTCGCAAAACAAACTTGCGACAGCATTTTTGAAGAGGGTGCAAAACAAATACAGCAGATGGAGTATCCCAACAATCCAATATATGCGGCAAAATGGGGTAAACAATTTCTCTCCCAATTTGCGGGAACTAAAGAGAACGCTGACCTAAAATGTTAACACAAATACAAGAAAGACAAAAGAAGTACGTAATCTGGATTTGAAAATGGTTAATGAGTGCACACACCGTCGAAAATGGTGGTAACTTAAGAGGTGGGGACGATAGCCTATGGGTAGTAAACTCTCTCGGTGTTATGGCTGTGTGTACTTTCCAGACAGGCCTGTCACGACTTTCCCCTGAAACTCAGCCTACGGGGTAGTGGAAGTTACACACATTATAAGATAAATACATGGATACACACCGCTACTTATCACCTGGAAGGACAACAAGGATATTGTAAAATAACCCTAGCGATAATTGCAGGATATCCTTGAGTAAGCATATCAAATCCCTTCCATAAAAAATCCCAGGCACCTACTTCTATTAAACACATTTTTAATTACTATAAGATATATGATATAAAATACATAAATCATGCTGTCTACTTTAGAACACCCCTTATATCCTTGAGAAGCAGAGAAATAGCCGAAGAGGCAACATAATAGCCGAAGAGGCAACATATTTGGGAACAAACCAAAGTGAGAATACCCTCTTTGTTATTCAAAATCGATCCAGTCTACCCCCTTTCCTCTTAATAAGGATGTCGTTCCATTTTCCCTCACTTTCCCAATTTCGGGGTAGGCCTAACCCAACTTCCTTGGCTTATAGCCTCCATGGAGGTTAATCTAACTGAAGAAAGTCACAATTCCAGATTAAGTTCGCGGAGGTACAGAGCATGGGCATAGTTCGGCATACCAATAAAGAGATATCTGGCAAATTGATGTTTCTTTTTTAAAGAGAAGAGGAATATATATATATATATATATATATATATATATATATATATATATATATATATATATATATATATATATATATATATATATATAATATATATATATATATATATATATATATATATATATATATATATATAATATATAATATATAATATATAATATATATATATATATATATATATAATATATATATATATAATATATAATATATATATATACATATAGGGTCCATAAAACGCATCAAAAAGGCCATAATTTATTCGTCAGAGACGTTTCGCACATGTACTATGTGCATCTTCAATCTGCAAATATAACAAATTTCGTTAAAAAATTTACAAAAAAACATTTTAAAAAGATTAGGTTAAAAGAAAAAAAATTATTTACAAAAATTAAAATTAACTTGAAACGTATACAGTAAAAAGAAACCAGTATTCAACAAACCATTCAAAGGAGAAGGAGAAGAACGAATGACCAAGAACTGACCCCACCCTACGACTTCCGTTATACTAGATAAAGAGGAAAAGCGGAAACGTTAGAGTTCAAAGACGGAACAAGTCGTTTGATGTATAAGGACTCAAGGGTGTTTAGGTAATCACTATGGCTTGTTCCACCAATAATAGAGAAATGTTTTTTGTTTATTTCGATTTTACAAAAAACATTTCTCTATTATTGGTGGAACAAGCCAAAGTGATTACCTAACCACCCTTGAGTCCTTATACATCAAACGACTTGTTCCGTCTTTGAACTCTAACGTTTCCGCTTCTCTTCTTTATCTAGCATAGCTGAAGTCGTAGGGTGGGGTCAGTTCTTGGTCATTCGTTCTTCTCCTCCTTTGAATAGTTTGTTGAGTACTGGTTTCTTTTTACTGTATACGTTTCAAGTTAGTTTTAATTTTTGTAAATAAATTTTTTTTTCCTTTTAACCTTATCTTTTTAAAATGTTTTTTTTGTAAATTTTTTAACGAAATTTGTTATATTTGCAGACTGAAGATGCACATAGTACATGTGCGAAACGCCTCTGATGAATAAATTATGGCCTTTTTGATGCGTTTTATGGACCCTGCTGTATGCCTTTATATATCTTCGCCTGGAATCTTATATATATATATATATATATATATATATATATATATATATATATAAATTCAACACACAATATTATAACAGGCTCACCAATAACATTGGAAAAGCTATACAACTTCAATAAGAGGTTCCACCTCCATTTTCCACGTGATGGTGTTACAGGTGAAGAAACAACTCACCACGACAGCCGACCTTCATAGACAAACACCTGCCATCCACACCTGCACTACAATCGATGTAGCGAACTACAAGACAGAGGCAAAACGGTGAACAATGTATCATGGCTGTTATTACCATATGCTATAAGTCCCATAAATAGTCCCATAAATACGACAGCATGAACCTTCCCTGCCCTACTATGCCAGCCTAATTAAACGACATAAATTTGACTGTACTCTTCTGATTTCCGGAGAGAGAGAGAGAGAGAGAGAGAGAGAGAGAGAGAGAGAGAGAGAGAGAGAGAGAGAGGCACAGTACTGTAACTGAGAGGGAGGCACAGTACTGTAACAAAGTATACGGGACACTGAATGAAAGTGGATGAGTCTAACCAAATATATACTTACAAAAATTACGACTCCTGATTGTGATGAGAGAGAGAGAGAGAGAGAGAGAGAGAGAGAGAGAGAGAGAGAGAGAGAGAGAGAGAATAACATTCCTTTGAGAAGTACAGTATATACTATAACAAAATATACGGCACACTGAATGGACGTGGCTAAGCCCAACGACGTATGGACTTACAAAACCCCGACTTCTCATTGTCATGA
The DNA here is from genome assembly GCF_040412425.1 of Macrobrachium rosenbergii. Classification (NCBI taxonomy): domain Eukaryota; kingdom Metazoa; phylum Arthropoda; class Malacostraca; order Decapoda; family Palaemonidae; genus Macrobrachium; species Macrobrachium rosenbergii. Next base: position 46,227,811 of record NC_089743.1, read on the forward strand.
GAGAGAGAGAGAGAGAGAGAGAGAGAGAGAGAGAGAGAGAGAGAGAGAGAGAAGCAACTGACCACTCAAATCCACCTCCCCAGACCTTGTAGCCAAACACAATGGTTCTAACATGTCCTTCCTACAAATAAACAAGCCTGCACAGACCACTGTGCAGAGATAGTTCGTTCTCGCACGTCACCGGCTTTGCAAACTGCGACTTTGTCCAGAATCTTAGGCCAAATTACCTGATGTAAAACGTATAGCTTCCCAACGATTCTATATACTACTTTGGTGATTCGTCGGCGACGCATAGGCTACAACACCAACTCTAACCAGTTTTGCATCATTTACAAATGCCAATTCTTCTGCCAAACTCATGTACCGGCTCTGAGTCGTAAGAATAATAATGTTTACTAACACCCATTAGAAAAAATATATCAAGAACTCAAATCATTACGAATGACGGGAAAAAAAACACGAACTAATGGAAAAACCAAATGTGGTTGCTTCCACAAGCACCACCCCCATTCTTTATCTGTACGCTTTAGGCCTTTTCAGTGTCTGTACTCTTTGGCCATATTCAATGCCTGTACTCAAATTTGGACCTATGCAACGTCTGTAATCTTTAGACCTATCGATGTCTGTACTCTTAGACCTATTCAATGTCTTACTCAAATTTAGACCTATTCAATGTCTGTACTCTTGGACCTATTCAGTGTCTGTACTTGGACCTATTCAGTGTCTGTACTCTTTAGACAATGAACTATTCAGTGTCTGTACTCTGTTTATTCCGCAAAAGACTCAAGTACTGGATAAGGGAAAACCAGACCTTGGCGACGGCCATTACCGTTGCATGATTGAACTTCCCCCAAACAGTCGGAAAGGCGCCACGATCTCACTGCAATCGTCCAATATCGATCAGGAATAACAAACAAATATCGTGTCCATGTCAGATACAATTATTTGCTCTTATTACGTGACCATTCGTTGATTTAAAACAAACTTTTTTTTTTTTGGGATAATGATGTTTAAAAACGGAAGGAATACTAGTCTCATTATTTAAAATATGAGATGTGCAACTGCGTTGTCAATCTTTCTCATATTACTTCAGTACTAAACTTCCTCCAACTAACACTAACGATACGGATGCCTGGCTCTATTCTATTCTGTCCCATTTGTGGCTAAGCCATATATGTCATACAATGGCAATACAAAACCAGTTAGGCCAAAATTCAAAGAAATTAGACAATTTTCCCTACGACATACACAGTTGCTGACATCCAGAAAACCTGAAAAATCCAGCCTTGCAAAACAAGGTGAAGCCAATCGAAAAAATAAAATTTGAAAAAAATAGGAAAAAAAATTTTTTATGTAAAAAAAACTCGCCATGAGACAGAATTCCATACTAAATTCTGAAGGCTGGGGCACAATGAAAGTAATTTCACTCTAATGGCATGCAAAGCTTATTTAGACTAGCAATAAAACAGCGAAGTGAGAGAAAAGTTTTATTTAAATTGAAAAAATAGCATAAGATTGAACATTTCTGATTTCTTTGTGAAAATCTTATGTCAGCTGGTCCTCATGAAGCAAAAGGAAACTTCTAAATTTAATAGACTAAAATCATTCATCAACCTTCAAGATAAAATGCCATATCTGACTGGGCACCTCTCAATAATAAAGGCGGTTTATTAAGGCTAACCCATCTCTAGTTAAATTAATAATCATTTTACTTTTACATAATTACTATTTCTGAAATAACGCCCTGACGTGACGAGGCCTATCATATCCTGGTTACTCACGTATTCTCAAAATTGTATATTTAACATCAACTTTATCAAGGCGCAGCTGTTTCCCTTGCTAGTCTTCAATCCACAACATACTGGCATAGGCCTAACCCACTTTTTCACGTGTTGTTTACACATGGTCTCCAAAACGTAACATCAAGTCAAGGTTTCCCTTCTTTCGCTACTTCGCTATTCCTTCTCTACCATTATTCCAGTTAACATGGTTAAGGGCTACAGAACATCACTGAAAACTGTCTACATGCCTTTTGTTATCAGCACATTCATGGGATAATAGGTAGCCTATAAGAAGGTAGGCTTAGCTTCGTTGGCTGACGTGTGTAACGTACAATTACAATCTCTTCAACTCTAAAAATAAATATGATTCGATAAACATACTCGGTATATTTCGCAAACCAATCTAAATGACTGCGTAGCGGTTTCCATGATAAGAAGTCAGGCGCTGTTAGGCTACTTGCGTAATTTTTCATTTGACCATTATAAAGTCTGCGACACCAATTTCTGATATGCAAAGCATTCAAACCCTAAATGGTCTAACATAAAATGTAAATTATATATTAACAGCAAGTCTACGAGATTCTGTAAACAAATGGACTGGGTTAACCCAGCCCACAAAGGAGAGAAAGTTCCAACATAAACAAACACCATATGATCGTTTCCTTCGTTATTTCTGGGGCTAAAACAACATATTAAAATACTCCGACGAAGCAAAAAAAACCTGTCAATGAGAAGTTGATCAAGGCTACGACCGCCTTCCCCCCAGCAAAATCTCGCAACGGAAACAAACAGATGCATGAGGGAAAATGAAAAAAAAAAACCTACCCGAGCGGATGATATTTGACGAAGATGCCATGTTTTGGCACTCCGGTAGAATACGAGAGGCAAAGACGTCGGGTAAACGTTCGATTTTCCCTGAGAACATCTAAAAAATTTTATATTAAGAAATGGAAATGGCGATGGACGTTAATACTCACCGGCGAGAAAGAAAAAAGTGAGAGTAACAGGACGAAATAAATACAGGACCGCTCCAATCGTCTGGCAAGAGGTGGCGGCGGGTCGGAATCCATGATGATGAACCAGCAGATTTCACACTATTTTTTCGATTTTATAAACAATATGGGATACCACGCTTACTACACAAGTTCCCACTATCACTTTCGATCACAATTATTTCTCATTCAGACGATAAGAGTGTATGATTTCTTAAAAAGAAGCACAAATGTAAGAGACGCTACAGTATACGTCCACACTCGAAGGAGGTGCGCACGGTTATGGGTGCGCGCGCTACACTTGACGTCATTTATACGTCATGTTCTCTGGAGGTGCTGGTTAGCTATTACTTACTCGCGGATATGTCGCAGATTTTGTTAAATATCGCCTAAATTCTTTCCTGCGCCGCTTTGACTGAATGTGTATTCAGGTTGAAAATGATATTACGTTAAATATACATGAAATATTAACATTTAATACTTATATAAATTCGAAATACTGTAAATTTACGTAAGTGGTATCAATGTCGAGGATTGAGTCATATTCTGTTTACCGGAAAGGCTGATTTCGCCTGTATTTACTGTTAGCACACAGGAGACAGGTAAGATCTCCAGTCTATGCAGATATTAATCTTCTTAGTAAAATGTAGAGAAAGAACAAAAAATCGAAGCAGTTTGAAAATATCCAGAGTAAATCCCCCAAATAATTTTATATAGGTCAATCTCGCTTTCAACAAGCGATCATTTTTGCATAGTTACTCTTTTCAATGTAAATTTTCGCTTTCCGGTGAAACTTTATTCCTCTGAAAAAATTAATGCTTAACGGTAAATCGATAAGCCTTCGCAGGAATTTTTGTTCTGAATAAACCTAACTATTCCAGATGATCTCTTATTCATCTCAGTTTAGTCAGTTACAGAGATATATTTCTTTCGCTACAGAAACGAAAGTACCGTATCATCAGTTCTCAAAAAAAAAAAATGTCATTGTTTCGGTTTATATTTGCTGAACTGTCACTCGAATTTTTTTACAGTAAATAAATGTCTACCACATGACCGATGCTTTACGCAAACGTGTGTGTGTATATATATATATATATATATATATATATATATATATATATATATATATATATATATATATATATATATATATATATATATATATATATATATATATATATATATATATACATACATATATATATATATATATATATATATGTATATATATATATATATATATATATATATATATATATATATATATATACTTATAAAAAAATATCTCCATATACCATCCAGTTTGAACGAGGTCCTGTTAGTAATATATATATATATATATATATATATATATATATATATATATATATATATATATATATATATATATATATATATATATACATATATACACACACACACACACACACACACACACATATATATATATATATATATATATATATATATATATATATATATATATATACACACACACACATATATATATATATATATATATATATATATATATATATTATATTACTAACATGACCTCATTCAAACTGGATGGTATCTAGTGGAGATATTTATTCAAAAAAGTTACAAACTTTCTATAAAAAAAAAACAAATCCTCATTCACAAGTATCCATACAATGACCAGACACGTAGTCTAGCTGTATTTATATCTGTGTGCTGGGTAGTCTACTTTAATCCTATAATTGCTTTCCTCCTCCTGTGTGACCCCCCTCGTGACCTTGGTCTTTCTCTGTCCACATCTTCATCCAGGTGTTCTTGTCCCGTGAGTGCTTTTGCGTTTTTCTTTTGTTTCCTTGCTACTGTGAAGTGTACAAATTTTCTTGATATGCTGTCTTCAAAGCCGTTTCCGGTGTTCCCTACCATTGTGTTGTTAGCCCATGTTATGAAGGCGTTCTCTAAAACTAGTATGGCCGTTTTGTTGCTGTTTCTGTACAAAGAATTCATATTTTCCCAGTCGATTTTGTGGTTTTTCTTTCAACAATGTTTGGCAACTGCCGAAGTCTGATGATAATGTCTTATGTTCTGCATGTGTTGTTTGCTTCACTCTTTACAGGATTTGCCGGTTTTGCCATAGTACCCATCTTCACAGTCTAGACACGTTGTAATAGTGTTGTTGTCCAGGAACATTTGGTAGGGAAGAAAATGTTACAGTCCCAGGCAACAACACTATTACACCCATCAACAGGAAGCTAGGTAAATTCAAATTGATAGGCAGCTACAAAAACACCATTAGGAACAATATAGTTAGAAACAAAAACCTGGAAACGCAAGACAAATTCTTGCAAGAGATGAGTAAAACCTCTAGAGAAATGAAAGTAATGAAAAGTGGAGTGCTTTATACTTTTCAGGAAGGTCTGGTCATATCCTGCTCGTCTTTGTCTAACTTGCTGAAAATGCTAAAAGAAAAACTTGGCATGACGTATATTCTAACTTACAGACTAAATCAGGATCGGTCGGAGCACTTTTTTTGGTTGCATAAGGCAAATGGGAGCGTGCAGTCAGCACCCATCACCAGTTTCATTTAAACATCGTCTCAGAGCCCACCTTTTAGGAAAAGGCAGCACACTTGGAAGCTCAAAGAGCAACGTTGAAAACTGCATCAGTGAAATTGTAACACGGGGCTCATTTCCCCACATCCCTGGCAAACAGGACTCATCATTCGAAGGCGAAGGAAATTCTCTTCAGAAAGGTCTCAGTTTATCAGCAATTTTATTTTGCTTACCACAGCTTGATACGGATGATCAAAGTGATGACTTCGAAGACCAGGAAGTCGAAGAACAAACATTGGAAGATGCCACAGAAGAAGAAGGTTTGCGATATGTTGGCGGTTTCAATATCGGTTTCATTTCTCTCAAGTTTCCACAATATGAACATTCAGGAGCAAAAGTAACAAAAGGAGATGACACACGGATTAGTGCCATAAGCTTTAGAGAGGGTCAGTTAATGAAACCTAGTGAAGAGTTTCTTGAACATTTGAAGTGTATGGATAAGATGTTAGATTCTCACCATGGGGGGAAAAATGTTTAACAGCAGGAAAAGGAGAGGTCATTACATTAACTGATATAATTAGCAGTCACATCCAACGACCTTCAGAAATCATAAAATATTTTGTTAGTTGCCGTACATTTTTTAGAATATGAAATTTGAACAGATACATTAGTTGTTCCAGAAAAGTGGTGAATAGGAAGAAAAAGTTAGTGACACAACTAGTAACAAGCGGTTAAAATATGTGCGAAATGTAATTTTATGGATATACGTTAAGTGTGTATAATTCTAGAAATATATTTATATTATTGTTTAGAGTGTTCTTTAGAACTCCCTTATGATTATTTGTTTTAACATAATAAAATAGTTTTTTATCTAGTATTTTCCTTAACAAAAACGGAAAAAGAAGAAAGCAAAGGTAGGTTTTCAATACTTTTAATGTTATTTGGCGAAAATGTCCTAATGATCTTTCTTATGAATATTCCTTTTAACATAGTACAATGAAGAATCTTTATCTGGCTATCAATTTAATTACCGAATAGCTTAGAGTTACAAAAAAAGAAAAAAAAGAAGTTAAAGGCAGGATTTCTATAGGTTTAAGGAAGCCTGGCTGTGGTTATTGCCGTTTAATCCTCTACCATGGATGCAGCTGCGCGGGACAAGACCTATACGCTCTAGACCTTGTTTAGCTCAACACAAGGAACAATGGGTATCTCCCTAAAACGAAGCATAGCATAAAATAATGAAAATTAATAAATACTGTACTTACGTTTAAAAATAAAAGAAACTGCGTAAAGAGAGAGAGAGAGAGAGAGAGAGAGAGAGAGAGAGAGAGAGAGAGAGAGAGAGCTCATTTCCAATGCACAGAGATTGTTCTTCAAATTACATTTGTGCATTCGTTAAACAACCTTGACAATATGTAAAATGTAAGAAAAAACAAAGAAACGAAAGAAAACTTTACCTATTAAATGAAGACAAAGGAGCCTAACAATTACAGGAAGTGATGTGAAAAACACAACAGTCCAAAATTATGAACTTACATTTAAAGGAGGAGAGAGTCACCTGGTGACAGTTAATATTTAAATTTCATTTAATTTATGATCACATATCTTCATTTATGATAATGACGTTTCTAAAAGAAGTGTAAGGGTTATCTTCTCCTCTTTAAGTTCTGTTGTATGTTTGTATGAATTTTAGTCTTTCTCTTCTTACCTTGGTTTCTTTTCGAAGCGCTAAACTCAGTTGTTTACCAGGGAAACAAAACCAGGAAATATCAAAGAGGGTTATAGCATAGGAAGGAAAGGGTATCCACAATCCACGAGTTGCCTTAAAGAAACGGAGATATGTCAACGCTGTAAAGCGATTGGGGACCCCCTTTTGACCAAGTACTCTAGGGAGACTATAGATACCACCCTGTTTGAATGAGGCCCTGTTAGTAATTGTACTAATGCACAGAACAGTTGTGTATGTGATAAAGTTTATATATATATATATATATATATATATATATATATATATATATATATATATATATATATATATATATATATATATTAAAATCGATGCTTAAATGATGGGTCCTTTACTTAGTCTGCTAAGTAAAGGACCTAGCGTCGAAAGGCCTCGCAGCACTCCAGTGTTTCCGTTTCCTTCGTGGATTTTATCTTTATATATTCATCACGTTCCATATTTTCGTGATTCATTATACAGTATAATATATATATGTATATATATATATATATATATATATATATATATATATATATATATATATATATATATATATATATGGACACCAGATTTACTTCATGTTCTTGCACTTGGATCTATAGGCTTCGTTGTGACAAGCGTATCCAAAAAGTATGAAGAATTCGACGAGTTAAGAGGACATTGTAGTTACTATATAGAATTGCGTACGTATCCGGTACAAATTACACACACACACACACACACACATATATATACACACACATATATATATATATATATATATATATATATATATATATATATATATATATATATATATATATATATATATATATATATATATATATATATATATATACTGTATATCATAAACACGTCACTTCCCAACAACCTTTCCTTATCAATCCTTACTCTTCTTTCCAAAATTTTCGGATCATACCCCCAAATCCATCAGGCTCCCATTCTTCCCATGTGATTAGACCACCTCTGGCCTGTCTGATCCAGCTTTCCACCTGCAATAACATTTTTACCACGTATGCTATAGTTGACAGTTTAATCATTTTTTTTTAGCATTTTGACTTCACATTTTTACGCAAATACAGAACATAACATCTTTCACTCTTATTCTCTGAATCGTTGTTAACATCCGCACTTCACATTCAAGCGGAAATGTTGGCGCAACATTCCATTTATACACCTTAACATTTCTTTCCAACATTTATGATATTTAGACCGTCCAGCCAAGCAGTGGCACACCTTCGGCCACTCAGAGCTTAAGACACTGAAAAGAGAGAGTTAGGAGTGGTTGGACACAAGATAAAGCGATAAGAAAATAAATGAGACGATGTACAAGGGTCTAAGAAATAACAGTCAGAGAGGTTGGACAGCAAAATTGGAGAAAGGAAGCGAAAATGGATGTAAAGCAAAAGGCTAAAAGTTGGTTGCATGCATTTAGGGACCGTTAGAAAAAAATGTAGGTAAATTATTAAAATTCTTCTTGTATTTTTAATAAATTTACTTATATTATTTACATTTATTTATCTATTTGTTAATTTGTTTTTTCTTTCTTAATAAGTTATCTCTTCTTCTTGTACTTCCCATTGTCTTCTGTTGATCCTTTCTAATGAACACCATATTCTTGGGAAGCTTGAATTTCAAGTCAGTGGGCCCTTTTGTGGTCTTGTTCCATATGAATAGGGTTCGTCTTCTGAACAATAATAATAATAATAATAATAATAATAATAATAATAATAATAATAATAATAATAATAATAATAATGAAAAAGGAATCAAGGTACATTGCTGCCCCACATAATTCTCCTTGTATTTTAAGAATTTACTTGTATTTTTATCTATTTATTTATTATTTTGTTCATTTACTTTTTCCTTTTCTACTAACTGATCTCTTCTTTCCGTATTTCCTATTACGTTCTGTTACCTCTTTTGGATGAACACCAAATTCTTTGGAAGCTTGAATTTCAAGTCAGTGGCCCCCTGCGGGTTTATTCCATCTGAATATGGTTCATCTTCCGAATAATAATAATAATAATAATAATAATAATAATAATAATAACAACAGCAACAGGACCGCTGCAAACACCCTTTTGTTATGCCTACAGTGCACCGCATGAGGTGCAATGACGGCACCAGTCCCCTACGGGAACATTTCCTTCCAAGTGGCGTGGACTATTCACTGTGAGTGCTTAAGTTAAGTAGGCTATACCTTAGTTTAACCAGACCACTGGGCTGATTAACAACTCTCATAGGGCTTAGGTTTATTTTACGTGCCTAAGAACCAATTGGTTACCTAGCAACGGGACCTACAGCTTATTGTGGAATCCGAACCACATTATAACGAGAAATGAATTTCTATCACCAGAGATAACTTTCTCTAATTCCTCATTGGCCGGTCGGAGAATCGAACGCGGACCCAGCAGAGTACTCCCGAGAACGATACTAGCCCGTCCAATGAGGAACTTTGTGAGTGCTTAAAATTGTTCTGTTATTTACTAACTTCCAGAGCAATTTCCTTATAAAATGTTCCATATATCCTGTCCTCTCTCTCTCTCTCTCTCTCTCTCTCTCTCTCTCTCTCTCTCTCTCTCTCTCTCATTTTGTTGTCGACTACCTTACCCATTCTCTTGGTTGCCTCTGCATGATCTAATCTTCTGTTCAGTAAGCAACTGTGCTTCAAGCAATCAGCTTCTTTCTTTCCTTCACTGCGCCACTCATAATTCCTGTGAGTTAGCGACCTCATTCTTGTATTTTGCATGCTCCTCGAACTTTATTATTATTATTATTATTATTATTATTATTATTATTATTATTATTATTATTATTATTATTATTCGAAAGATGAACCATTTTCAGATGGAATAAGCCCACAGGGTGACATTGACTCAAAATTTAAGCTCCCAAAGAATATGGTGTTCATTTGAAAGAAGTAACAGAACGTGATAGGCAGTACAGAATGAAGAGATCAGTCTGTAGAAAAGTAAAAATAAATTAACAATTAACAAATAAATAAACAAAGATACAAGTAAATTATTAAAATATATGGAGAATTGTGTAGGGCAGCAATGCACCTTGATTCCTGTGGTATCCATAATTCTGTCCTATTTTTCATGATTGTTCTTTTTACGATATTCTTACTTTATATTCAATGAAATGGAATGTAAAATTTAGGCCAAAGACCAAGCGCTGGGACCTACGAGGTCATTCAGCTCTGAAAGGGAAATTCAGAGTAGGTAGGTGTTAAAGGTGTAACAGGGAGAAAACCTTGCAGTATGAAACAACAGTTTGGAGAGGTAGAAAGTAAGATAGAAGAAAGAGAAAATGAATGGAGGTACAGTAAAAAGAATGAAAGGGATTGCAGCTAGGGGCCGAATGGACGCTGCAAAGAACCTGAAGTAATGCCTACAGTGCACTGCGTGAGGTGCACTGACGGCACTACCCAACTACGAGGTTTAAACTTACAGGCTTACGTGTCAGAGTTGTGTTTGTTAATTCGCTCAGAAGTTTTCTTCTTAAAAGAAGAAAACTTCTGAGCGAGTGACAAGGTGTAAACCTTCAAGCACTCTTCCTCTTCTTCTTCTTCTTCTTCTTCTTCCTCTTCTTCTCCTTCTTCTTCATGGCATCCGCGAACTTAATCTCCTGATCAGACAAACGCGTAATCTAACGAAGTCTTTTCCTCAACATTTAATTCTGATATATATGGATATATATATATATATATATATATATATATATATATATATATATATATATGCATATATATATATATATATATATATATATATATATATATATATATATATATATATATATATATATATATAAGCTTTCAAGTCATATATATATTCTATATCATGTATATATATATATATATATATATATATATACACAAATCATGCACACACATCATGTACGCATACATATATATATATATATATATATATGTGTGTGTGTGTGTGTGTATATGTGTGTGTGTGTGTGTGTACCTGATGAAGAAGGCTGCATGTTTTTGAAAGCGTCTACTATCGAATAATAAAGAATCTGGAATCTAAACCATCCCATCTTATTGAATCCTAACATGAGTAGTACCAATATATTTGTACACAGTGAAGTTTTGTGGCTAATTTCGGTTATATATACAGTAC